>NC_054701.1:10398248-10588555 GCF_016097555.1 Gigantopelta aegis | reverse complement strand
CTTTATGTGAATAAGATTGTTGTTATTTCTATGTTGTTTAGGTATGAACACAATTCGTTTAACGATATGACTAGGACTTCTTGACTATATATTCCTGGGTTTATGGGCGAATCTACATCATTCTCGTTATTCTCGCACCGATCCACACGCAGTAACGTTTATTCTCTCCAAAGCAGATCAAGATGGTTTCCAGAAGTTTATGTTTTAACGCCGATCTGTCCCCTCCTCCCCAAACAGGTGACGACGACTTCAACGACGTCTTCTTCAGCAGCTCGTGTCCGTGGATCGATGAGGATTCAAAATACAGTGGATACGGTTCTCCAAACAACCACGTTAGTGAAGAAAATAGACCGCTTTTCTAATTGAAATAGTTCGAGTTTTATTTTTGGTGAACCATCTAAATTTATGCCAAAACGTTATGGTTTCCTTTCCATTTTTTGTTGTTGATAATTTGTTGATATCGATCAGGAATCGATAAAAATAAATTATTTAATACGACATTTCAATATTGTATTTCTTAGTTCAACAGGACCAAATTTTTGAAAGACTATCTATAAAATTTAGTTTATTAACCAGCACCATATTTTGAGTCTATCTATATTAATTATATTTGTTTTAGGCCTTAAATATAGTATTAAACTGCGTCATTTAAAAACATATCCGATAGGCCTATGTTTGATAATCAATTTATCAGATAAATAATATCCAACAGCCACTCATGTAGTACTACCTACATCATCTTTTGGAGAAGCAGATATATCGGCTATTGCTTGTTTGCTTGTTTGCCTGTCCAGTTCATTTATTGGCCAACATAACAACATAAGCGTTATAATATGTGTATATTGATTATATGTAAATTAAAACTTGTTTTATTGTCTTTTATACAGGTACGATTTTGTTACAATTTAATTAATTTGGCCAGAAGGGAACTATTTCCACAAAATAATGTTCCTGGTTATTGCGCAAGGTTGTGAGGTGAAAAGACCCTAAGGCGCATTAATCCCACTGGTACCATTCTGTGGAAAAGCCAAGCTACATGAGGTACGTGGTTATTTATCAAACCATTCTTATTTTTGATCCACCACCTTCCCTCACTTCACCACCTTTAACCTATGGCAGTTTATATGATGTAAGTTTGCGATGTATATGTACATCAATGGTCATTTATGCATTGTTTTAAAACATGTTAATCAGTGTATGCATGTAACTATGCAATATTGTTTCAACCATGTTATATAATGTCTGAAGGTAATAATATGTGTATACAATATAGTTGTGGGTAGGCGTTTGTTCTGAACCCTACGTGAGACCGTTCTTTATCCATCACAAAGACTGGAGTATAAACATATGTTTTGTATACTCTGTGTTACATACTGACATGTCATGTAACTAACTCTGTCATTTTGAATAACGGCCTTTTCATTTACAATCCGCCTGTCTTCTGTTTTGTTTATCATTGGTCTTACAAGCTTGCTCTCATTAGAATCCTGTATAATATAAATTAAACAGAATTAAAATCCATGTAATTAATTTGTTTTACATTTTATATGCCATATTATATAGACAACCTATCTATATTGTTTATTCTATTTACAGAACTACTGCACACCCGTGGACTACGTGCCCATGCTCGACAGGACACACGCTCATGAACTATGTCACTTCCGGTCCCGCTCCAAGTCTTGGACAGCAGGACAGAGCAGACGACGATGTGACCAGCTGCAGACGTTGTGTACGTCGCTGTCGTTCGAATGAAATGCAACAACTTCATTATACTGCATCGACGTCATCGTGAAGTGTAGAGGGATCATTCCGTGTCAAATCACCCAAAAAGAGATACATCTTTAACCTCACCCCCTCAGATTTGTCTACGAAAATTGGGCGGTGGGCCCTATATTTGAACGTCCATAAATAAGTAACCACTGGTCCAATCTTGATGGGAATGGCATCTCTTGAATGGGAATTACCCAGGATTCCAAATCTGCAATTATGTTTTTGGTAGATGTAAGTTAAAGTGTGATGACCTTTTGATCTTCGCTATGACCTTGAATTTGATCTTGTTGCCCTTATGACCTTTAAATGAAAATTGGTTAGAATTATAGCCCAACATCTTTTCTACAAAATATAACAGAACTAGGTGTAATATTCCTCTGTAGTCCACAAAAGCAAATTCAAAAAACCTTTTTCCCATGCAATTTAACTTATGAGCAGACACTGAATGTTCCTGCAATTTCCATTCCAAAGATGCCATTCCCATCACGATTGGACCAGTAGTTACTTATTTATGGACATTTAAACACAGGGCCCCCCGCACAATTTTCGTGATTTTTGCCAAAATTGGCGGGCCGTAGCATCCAAACCGCTGGTCCGGTTGAGCTCATCTTTGAAAATTAAGCTTTTTCAGTCAAAATATCTATAGAAACCCATTGGGTGATTTGACACGGAATGACCCAGAGACGTCATCCTGACATCTGCTATGTTGTGTTGGTGGATGTTTACAGACTAAAACGGTTACTTTTAACTGTTACGTGCATGTTTTGCATGTGTACCATGAAAATGTTGCTATGTTTTTTGTTTTTTTTTTACATTTACTGTGTTCAAATAACGATATACAAGTGGGTGCAAATAATGCAAGGGGGTGTTATTATGTTATGTGACAAAAAATACTGTGAAAATATTATGTCGGCGTATGTTATCTGACAAAATTACTATGTGCAAATAATGTTATGTCAGCGTATGTTATCTAGCAAAAGTGATTGTATTATCTGAATGGAATTATGATTTGTTGAATATGTTAAAATTAAAACCATTTGCTTGTTTGATGTATTAACATTTGGTTTTGGTAACCTGACATTACTAAATGCATAATAGGGCAAGTTAATTTCTGTTAATAAGTACGACACAAATGAACTGCTCATTTACTTCTATTCGGTTATGGGTAACTGTTACCAGCAGCATTCATTTGAAGTGACATTTTACCAGAGTCCTATAGAAGACAATACTACCCAGGGTTCTAGTAGTATCATTTGTTACATAAAACAGAAGAAAGCACACGTGTACATCAGTTATTACTTTATTTAAATAAGAATGACTACAAAGAAAGCACAAATAGACAGAGTTCGACAAATCCGCTAGCCCGACGCCCGTGGCTAGTGGTTTTTAAGTTCGGGCTAGTGAGAAACGCAAAACCACTAGCCCCTGCGGGCTAGTGGTTTCCCCCCTCCTCTCGTCATCGCTCGATCGTGGGTTTTTTATTTTCTTTCTTTCTTTTTCTCTCGGCTGAAATTTCGTTTAATAAATTTGATTGTGACGTTTGTCATCGAATAATATCAACAACGCAATGAGTATATAATAATAATCCACTTGAGCTAGGTCTGCAAACTGCAGTAACATGCTATCTCTACATCGTCACAGTTACAGCATGCATTGTTTACCTTTCCCTTTCAAGTTTCTGGCACAGGAAATAAAGTCTAATGACATGCGTGTTTTGATTGGTTAGACACGTCACGTGGTCGTTAATCTCGCACATGTTTTAGGCTAAAAAATAGTCTATTTAATAGAGCTAAATTATTTACTATAATCTTTACTATTTTACGTACCATTTGCCCATGCACACAATAGCTTCCCGATTACAGTCGCTGTTTAATTTAACATCCAATACTGAAATAGTTGTGAATCCTAAATAAGATTATTGGAGTACAAGTAATTGTGTTAATTACTATACTGTATTATATGAAAAGCAAATACAAGGCAAAGACAAATGCTAACAATTCCATTCACTCGGTTTTTATTCTTAAAAATAATAACTGCAAGACGTACATCCCGCAATTGTGTTATTAATCATCGTGTTGTCGGTTTTTGTTTCCTCTCTGTCACTTTTTGTGTTTCTGCCTCTTTCTGTCTGTGTGTATCTGATCTACGTCTCTCTCTCTCTCTCTCTCTCTCTCTCTCTCTCTCTCTCTCTCTCTCTCTCTCTCTCTCTCTCTCTCTCTCTCTCTCTCTCTCTCTCTCTCTCTCTCTCTCTCTCTCTGTGTGTGTGTGAGGTGTGAGAGAGTTACAAACGTGCAGGAACTGTTTGTGATTGTGTTATTTCCAGTTGTCTTTCCACGATGATCAATCAGATGTCTGTTGTTCTGAAAAAAAATAGTTTTACAAATATTATACTATTCAATAATCGTACAAGAGGTAAAACAAACTAATGATTATAATACATAAGGCTTAATGGTAAACGGGTGTTAATTTGGGATAGAAAAAGTAATCCCGGACACTAAACCGATGACTGCCACTGTAGACACTAAACTGATGACTGCCACTGTAGATACTAAACCGATGACTGCCACTGTATACACTAAACCGATGACTGCCACTGTAGACACTAAACTGATGACTGCCACTGTAGACACTAAACCGATGACTGCCACTGTAGACATTAAACCAATAACTGCCACTGTAGACACTAAACCAATAACTGCCACTGTAGACACTAAACTGATGACTGCCACTGTAGACACTAAACCGATAACTGCCACTGTAGACACTAAACCGATGACTGCCACTGTAGACACTAAACCAATAACTGCCACTGTAGACACTAAACCAATAACTGCCACTGTAGACACTAAACCAATAATTGCCACTGTAGACACTAAACTGATGACTGCCACTGTAGACATTAAACCGATAACTGCCACTGTAGACACTAAACTGATGACTGCCACTGTAGACACTAAACCGATGACTGCCACTGTAGACACTAAACCGATGACTGCCACTGTAGACACTAAATTGATGACTGCCACTGTAGACACTACACCAATGATTGCCACTGTGGGAACTAAACCTATGACTACCACTGTAGACACTAAACCGATGACTGCCACTGTAGACACTAAACCAATAACTGCCACTGTGGGAACTAAACCTATGACTGCCACTGTAGACACTAAACCTATGACTACCACTGTAGACACTAAACCTATGACTGCCACTGTATACACTAAACCAATAACTGCCACTGTAGACACTAAACCAATGACTGCCACTGTAGACACTAAACCAATAACTGCCACTGTGGGAGACACTAAACCAATGACTGCCACTGTAGACACTAAACCAATAACTACCACTGTGGGAGACACTAAACCAATAACTGCCACTGTGGGGACTAAACCTATGACTACCACTGTAGACACTAGACCGATGACTGCCAGTGTAGACACTAAACCTATGACTGCAACTGTACACTAAACCTATGACTGCCACTGTAGACACTAAACCTATGACTGCAACTGTACACTAAACCGATGACTGCCAGTGTAGACACTAAACCTATGACTGCCACTGTAGACACTAAAACTATAACTGCCACTGTGGGAACTAAACCTATGACTACCACTTTAGACACAAGACCAATGACTGCTACTGTGGGAACTAAACCTATGACTGCCACTGTAGACATTAGACCAAGGACTGCCACTGTAGACACTAAACCTATGACTGCCACTGTAGGCTACAAATCAACACTTTTGGCTGAAGCACACCTCATATTACTGTGCCCAGATTCACATTTTACAAACCTCTCTCTACTGATATAGCCATGAGGTGCACGCCTCCCACTTACATCTTTCTTTTGATCCCACCACCTATTATCTTTGCTTGTCTCCCCATAACTCACCGACAGTATTCCAGTGTTCCTGCCCACTTTAATTTAGACTTGGCTCTGGTTATGGCTAAGTCTGAAAACGTACCTTCGACTCTGTTCATGGTAAACAGTTTTCTTGGTAACACGTATCTCATGAGTGAGTGTAAAGTGAAAACGTACCTTGGACTCTGTTCATGGTAAACAGTTTTCTTGGTAACAGGTTTCTTGCGAGTATAAAGTGAAAACGTACCTTGGACTCGGTTCATGGTAAAGAGTTTTCTTGGTAGGGGGTTTCTCACTGATACGATCCAGCGGCTGGTCCGTCTTTCTCTTTACACGTCTCTGTAGTGATTGGTCGGTTTGTATTTCAACATTTTCCCCAGCTGAAGAACTCGCCGAGTTAACTCTATCTGGGATATCACTACATGTTGCGATGTTGTCGCTTTCTGTAGGTACGTTGGTTGTAGCCACGTCGTCGTTTTCTGCAACACAATATGGATTTAATCTCTACTAAAAATGCTATTAACAGAAAAAGTAATTTTGTTAACTTATTAAAAGGAAACATTTTTAAGAGCAAGAGACGACCTTCCAAGTTGAAAAAAACTAACAAAAGACCCCCGATAAAACAAAACAAAACGAAACTGTTAACCAAATTAATGTTAAAAAGTGTGAAGGAAGTTTTAAAAGCTATGGATTCCAAAATGTGACAGTAACTAGGGTCTCCACGAGTACTCGGGTACGTACCGAGTCTAGCAAGGCTCGAGTCCGTTCACAGGACTCGAGTACCCGTGCAAGGAATAGCACTCTCATTTAATTGTGCCATATACTTGCCGCCGGTTACATTACAGGGCCATGAGACATGGAGGGGAAACAGAAGCTGAATATGTGGAATGTAATACAATGGCATTCTTTGGCATCCATGTTCAGCGCTGGAATTAAGATGCATTATGCTATTTTACATTCTTACACACCCGTTGGTAAGAACATCATTCTTTATTCTTGATACACATACTTGTTAATACGTGCGTTAACAGTTTAAAGATGTCCAGGTCAACAATGTCATACCATCCAATGAAAACAAAATAATGGTCGAATCCATCACTCCGTGACGAACAAAATAATGGTCGAATCCATCACTCCGTGACGTACAAAATAATCTGAAATTGACTTGTCTGTGACGCACACGCAAGGGCCGTAAATAGGTTTTCCTTGGAAAAGGCAATTAAATTTATTTTAAAACTCTTTTTTTTTTCAGGATATGTAAGAAATAGAATACAACATTCGTATCCGTTAGATACCATTTATCTTACAACTCGTTTTTTAAAAACGTATTTAAAAACTCGCTTTCGATCGTTAGACACGTTTTAAAACAACTCGTAAAATAAATGTTATCTAACGACCACTTATGGAGTATTCTCTATTTATTCCTCCGTGTCATTATCATCTTCAAGTGTAAGCGTCGGGTACTCGGGTCCGGGTCGACCCTTGGGTAAGGGAGTCGAATATTTTGAACTCGTGGAGACCCTAACAGTAACTCAACTTTAAAACGGTAAATCACTAACCCCAACACCTGCATTACATGTACCTGTGAAGAAAGGAAAGAAAGAAGAAAGTTTATTTTGTTTAACAACACCACTATATCACATTTATTTATTAATCACCGGCTATTGGATATCAAACATTTGGTAATTCTGACATATAGTCTTAGAGAGGAAACCCACTGCATTTTTCCATTAGTAGCAAGGGGTATTTTATATGAACCATCCCACATACAGGATAGCACATACCACGGCCTTTGATATACCAGTCGTGGTGCAGTGGAGGGAACGAGAAATAGCCCAATGGTCCACATGTTTACACATTTAATTAAACGTAGTGCTGGAAGTCGTTATAATGTTCAATAAATTAAACCTGAACAAAGTTTACCTGCTGTGTAGTCAGGTGACTTAACATCATCGTCATCAGTGTCCTCGCCATCATCATCGTCACCGTCATCTGTATGCTGTGTAACCGTCATGGTGCATCCTTCTCCCACCTGACAGTTCACAATGTTACCATGGATACGCACTGACAGCAACAAAAAATCAAATTAAAATAGATTAAAATGTTTTCGACTTGTACAGCATTTTTGTACTTATCTTGTACTTTTAATAACGTGGGTTTTTTTCCTAATGGTTTGAAATGTTCTGCTGGTCCTGATGGTTTTAGTAATTTCAATATGGCCAACAAAAAAGGCTATCTAAAAAAAACAAAGGGTCAGCAACTCTGATATAGTCTTATGAGTGTTGGGGAGGGGAGCCCCCCCTCCACCCCCACCCCCCCCCAAAAAAAAAAAAACCTCAAACCAAAACAACAAAACAAAACAAAACAATAACAAAAAAACAAAAAACACAACCTAAACAAACAAACAACAAACCAACAACAAGAGAAAGCCAGTAACACCGTTGTCTATACTGGAAGTGGTTACTATTTACTGGAAGTGGTTACTATTTACTGGAAGTAATGATAACATCTTACCATCAGTTTTCTTGTAGTTAACGATTATCTGTACGTTCAGCTGTCCTCCCCTGATAAGATCTTTAATCACAGGATTGTCCACAATAGACCTGGTGATGTTATACACAGTTTGACCTGTAGGTGCTTTTAGCTGTACTTCAATGCTGTCGGGTTTCTTCTGAACTCTGGCATCGTCAGGAACCAGGGCAAACAAAGTTTGCCAGACTTTCCGCCGAACGTCACAGTCTCCAGATTCAAAAATCATTTTCGATTCGTTTGATTCATACAGAATCTCTGCAATAAAATATGCAGAATTTCTACATTTCAGTATAAAGAATCTCTTTAATATACAATATGTCACTAATATATAAGATGCGAAATCTTTACAATATGCACTATACAGAATATCTGCAATACAATATATGTAGAATCTCTGTAATACAATATATGTAGAATATCTGTAATACAATATGTAGAATCTCTGTAATACAATATATGCAGAATCTCTGTAATACAATATATGTAGAATATCTGTAATACAATATGTAGAATATCTGTAATACAATATGTAAAATCTCTGTTATACAATATGTAGAATATCTGTAATACAATATGTAACATCTCTTCTGTAAAATGTTGAGTATATCTGTAACACAACATACTCAAGCTAGAATATCTGGTATATAATTGGAGAATAGCTGTAACACAACATACTCCACGAAGAATCTTTGCATGACAGTATGTAGAATATCTGCAATACAATATATAGAATATCATAAATACAAAATCTGTAATATCTGCAGTACACAGTGTAGAATCTTAATAACAATATGTGTTATGTAGAATCTTTGCAATACAATATTAAGAAAATCTGCAAGACAACAATATATATGTTTGCAGTACAGTATATAAAATACAAAGCATCTCTGAAATACAAGATGTAGAATATTTGCAGCACAAAAAAGTAGAATCTGCAATGTTATATACAAATTGTATGCACTATAATATATAGAGTCTGTGCAATACAATATGTAGAATAATGCAATAAAATGGAAGTATATCTGCATGCTTGCAGTACTGTAAGTAATATCTGAATTACAATATGTAGAATATCTGCAATACAATATGCAGAATCTCTGAATTAACATACATATTGGTAGAACATCTGAAATCGTTGAAATAAAATATGGACGTTTTCATTTCGTGATGGTCCTAGAACTACGATTTCTCTGTTAATAACGCGTTTTGCAAGTTAAGGTTATGGCTAGGGTTAGATCTAGAGCTGGAGCAAGAGCTAGAGTTCGATCTAGGGCAAGGGCTAGAGCTAAGACCAGGGCTAAGGATATGGCTGTGGTTAACATAGTTTTAATGTTTTAATAAAACAAGCCTAAGCTGGTCTCAGGTGACAGGGTTAAGGTTAAGTTTAAGGTTAGGAGTTACGTTAGGTTTAGAGAAAGGGCTTGGGTACCGTAGATGAATACAGTGTTAATGCTTTAATCAAACTCACTTATGCTGGGCTCAGAAGCCATTCTTTCAACACGCTCCTCTCCTGATTGGCAGTTTTTGACGACCATTTTGCACTGATCGCCAACCTGACAGTTCACAATCTCACCAAAGATGGACGCTGACAACAGAAGAAATCAAATCGACCATTACACCAGTCTAACCCGGTTTATATGTGACCTGGGGATGGATTTGTGTCTGTGTCTTTTCAATTCCAAACAACAAGTTAATTCACATATAAATAACCTTCCCTTACACCTATGTAAAAACATATTAGACAATTCAAAGTGTTATGTTACTAATGTGTTGCTGTCTTATACAGCACCACGTTGTTACGTGTTATCTGGTCACCAGTTAGAAAGTGAATTTTGTGAATGGTAATAGAGACTGGCTGCTCATCTTTCACAAATCGAATTCCAGTAACAAAATTCTTAATGTTAAATATGTACACAAATACTTATACGATTCGACACGGGTTTACGGTTTAATACCGTTATCAAAGCCTCGCTATATAAGCACGGTAAAAACGTATCTGTAGTAACCTGATAGTTGCTGCTTTCCTAAATGAAGAGATGTAGATTGTTTACGTGCTTGATCATTTTCGCAAGCCGAGGTACCACAACTGAAATGCAGTAGTTATACGGAATGGTACCTTGGCTTGCGAAGATGGTACTTGGTGCGATAAACATATAATAAAAACATGTTTTCGGTAACTTTAGGTAATATATAATATAAAAAATTCATATACTTGAGCAGATACCTGGAAGGGATATACATGTTTTTACTTACTTTGTTGTTCTGTAGAATTTTTAATTTCCAGCTCTATGGTGAAACTGTCTCTTGACAGTCTGTTTAAATCTGCCATCAGCTGTGACATCACAGGGGAGTTAGAGAGACTCGTTATGTCTTGTTGTGTTCCAATCACTCGCAGAATCACAGATCCTTGTTCTATGCCGCATAGTACAAGACCATATTTCTTCAGAATCGTCTCTATCAAGTCTTTCTGATCCATGAACCTCTTCAAGATGACGGCGTCATCTTCATCCGGGTCGTCTGATTTCAGTGTGATGTTTGCAGACATCAGAGTCGGTTCTAGAATATATATATATATACGTTTGGACGTTGAATATACAAAGCAGAACATTTATATTTTATTTGTACAAAAGCAGTTTATGGTATTATGTATTGATTGTGAAATTTTCATTTTGATACATAGTTCACTTTTAAAATGGCACATAATGTCACAAAAGGTTATACCATGCTGAACAATCAAGCTGAAGACAGTGGTTCAAATCTCGTCAAAACTGGCTCGCATATTCATTCATCTTTCACATCTATCACACTCTGCCTATCATTCTCATTAACTTAATATACATACATACATACATACATACATACATATATACATATATATATATATATATATATATATATATATATATATATATATATATATATATATATATATATATATATATATATATATATATATATATATAAACTTTCCAATAATTATTTCTCTCTCGATTTCAATCTGTTTCGATCCTGTCTGTTAATGTCCTGTCTTCTGAGCTTTCCACAGCATCGCCTATCGGTCTCAACATTCTACACAGATGCAGTCTCCGTGTACGACCGTCGATAGCTATAAATTCCGTTTTATCTGATGGGTATTCACATTTACATAAGTGTACGGGTTTCCAGTTTTTGTAGGGAGGGGGAGGGCTGGTTTTTGTTCGAATTAAACAAAAATGCCCGAATCTTGATAACATCATTTATTCATATTAGCATTACTGCATTGCTCTGTAATTTTTGCCAAAATTTGTCGTGTGGATGAGGGGTGGGAGATAACAATGTGAGAAAGAGAGAAGTGTATTCCATTCTGTAACATATGAGCTACAAGAAAAGAGCATGATGAACCAATCGACCACCGTTTAAAGTACGTATAATTTACCCTGACGGACAGAAGGTCTGTTGCCCATGGCGACACTCTGTTGTTCTGCACTACTGGTCTCGTCTGTACGTGATTCAGTCTCGTCTGTACGTGATTCGGTCTTTGACGTGTCTTTTAGTTCGTCTGGTTTTTTAATGGGCAAACAGGTTTCTTCCTTTTGGACATCTTCTTTTGTGGGATTGGCATTCAACGCGAACGATACGGTTGTGTTACCTTGCTTGTTTATGACTATACTGATGTTTCGCATTTCCTTCTCCAGGCTGCTTTTTTGAGCTTTCACCTCTTTGGCGGACAACGTCATTCCACTCATGTAACCATATCGGTTAAGACTATGTCTTGAAAAAAAGAAAAGAAAAAATATTAATGCTACAGTAAGTTTATATACTAGTAGACTTTATACTAGACGTTACTTTTGTATTTACTATATTTTGAATTATTTTCGTACTTATAAATATCTAGTTATAATTCAATCATGCTCTCTGGGATACACGCATCCGCTGTTTGGATGCTCTATCCAACTATCTTGACGCTCTATCCGACTACCTGGATGCTCTATATGTGGATGCTCTATCTATCTATCTTGATGCTCTATCCAACTATATTGATGCTCTATCCAACTATCTGGACGTTCCATCTGACTATCTCGATGCTCTATCCAACTATCTGGATGCTCTATCCGACTATCTTGATGCTCTATCCAACTATCTGGATGTTCCATCCAAGTATCTGGATTCTCTAACTATCTGGATGCTCTATCCAACTATCTTGATGCTCTATCCAACTATCTGGAACCTATATCCAACTATCTTAACATTCTACCGAACTATCTGGACCCTTTATCAAACTATCCAGATGCTCTATTCAACTATCTGGACGATATATATAACTATCTGGAACCTCTTTCCAACTATCCGGATGCTCTATTCAACTAACTGGACACTCTATCCAACTATCTGGACGCTCTATCCAACTATCCAGATGCTCTATTCAACTATCTAGATGTTCTATCCAACTATCTGGAACCTCTGTCCAACTATCTAGATGCTCTATCCAACTATCTGGAACCTCTATCCAACTATCTAGATGCTATATCCAATTATCCAGATGCTTTATCTAACTATCTGGAACCTCTATCCAACTATCCAGATGCTCTATCCAACTATCCAGATGCTCTTCCTAACTATCTGGAATCTCTATCCAACTATCCAGATGCTCTATTCAACTATCCAAATGCTCTATCTAAATATCCAGATGTTCTATTCAACTAACCAGATGCTCTATCCAACTATCCAGATGATCTATCCAACTATCCAGATGCTCTATCTAACTATCTGGAACCTGTATCCAACTATCCAGATGCTCTATTCAACTATCTGGACCGCTCTATCCAACTATCTGGAACCTCTATTCAACTACCCGGACGCTCTATTCATTTATCCAGACGCTCTATTCAATTATCCGGATGTTCTGTTCAACTATCTGGACGCTCTATCCAACTATCCGGAACCTCTATTCAACTACCCGGATGCTCTATTCGTCTATCCAGACACTCTATCAAACTATCCGGATGCTCTGTCCAGACGGCGTCTCATTAATCTTTTTTCTCAGTTGTTAGATCTTAACAACTGAAACCACTAAATGCTATTAATATTTATTTCCGTAGATTTCTCAGTGACTTATTGACGAAAAAGAGTTAGTGGAGCTGGTCATGGCGTTACGTCACGAACTATCAAATACCAAATGTACTGGTGAAGTAGATTCGAACCAAGCCAATAACCGCAATGCACACTTTGTGTTTTTATTAAACAGGCTGAAATCAGTAACGCAAGTTCAAAATACGTATCATGACAACACACTCTTGTTTTTCATCTTGTGTACTAGTTTATAGCACCAGACCTAAATTTACATCAGTAATTTTCGAATATCTTGATTAAACACTTACCTGTGTTTTCATTCAACAAGCTGAAATTCAAATTAGTAACGTAAGTTCAAAAAACGTACCATGACAAACCACCCTTGCATATGTAAAACAAGGCCTAAATTTATCATTAATAAAGACTTTTCAATACCTTGATTAAACACTTACCTATAATGGATGTCAAGCAAGTGAGACCGTAGTTGAATATAGAGGAAAAACGCTTCGTTTATTTTCTGTTGAATACAAAATAAAATGCTAAAATGTTAAAATGTAATATGGTTATTTCAATTGTATATTTTGCACGTATCCATTTGCATCGTCATAATAATTATGTCTGTGGCGAATTTTTTCTAGTCTGGAACTCAAAATATTTTTACAGTTTTATTTGTTCTGTTTATCTGAAGACATCCAAAGAGAGACAAAGCTCCCGACAAATGAATAGATCTGAGTTTGCCTACATCCATACTGCATATATAAATATATTATTATGCAGCATTTTTTATCAGTACAAAACTTTTAAATGTGTTTTGAAATATCACAATTAGCAGCAATGCCAATGTAACGTGGACTGTACTTCGTATGTGCTGTATGTTATGGAACATGAAGAGTTTACTAGTTATATAATATGTAGAGTGCTATATGAGAGTTTGCTAAGTAATATGGAGAGTTGCTATGTATTATGAAACGTCTGCTGTGTAATATAGAGAGTTTGCTATGTAATATGGAGAGTTTGCTACGTAATATAGAGAGTTTGCTATGTAATATGGAGAGTTTGCTGTGTAATATGGAGAGTTTGCTACATAATATGGAGAGTTTGCTACGTAATATGGAGAGTTTGCTATGTTATATGGAGAGTTTGCTATGTAATAGGATAGTTTGCTATGTAATAAGGAGAGTTTTCCATGCCTTACCTTCAGTACTTGACTTTTGTACTCCTCCGTGGACTGATGTCTCAAGCTTATGGAAGCCAGCTGGTTTGCGTTTTCAACATCTTGAAAAATATCATCAGTCTGCAAGCAAGCACCAAAAATAGACACATTGATCAATTTATATTAACAAAATATTTATTGAATGATGCTTCTTGACAGTTAATATATTACGCAAATCTAATTTTTTAATAGGATAAATTAAATGTCCTACATGTTTAAGAGCATAAATCACTGTTTCATGATATAGGTGCTTCACGATGAATGATGTGAAAACTTCAATTCTTGTTTTGTTTATCTGGGGAAATGCGGGGGAGGGTACATGAAGCCGATAAGATTTATTAAAAGCCATCACATTATTAGTGTTGTGCATGTGCGTATAAATGTGTTTGCATTCGTGAGTCTGTGTGCATGTGTACGTCTACGGTCAACAGCAATGACAGATTTTGCGAGTTTACGTTGGAGAATCTGAGAAATCCCTTCGGGAAACTTTGTGACGTTCTGTTGGTAAATCATTGCCCCTCCCCCACTATAATGGAGTTTCTAGATCCGCCACTGAACAGTAATTAAAAATGCCAACAGTAATGATAAAGATATTTCCTTAACGAACCTTCAGCAAAGTTGGAGGACTGCAATACGACTTTGGCGGACTGGACAATCTGTCGATCTGCAAACATCGAAACAAATCAAGGAACATGGAACTGTTTTACATTATTCCTAGTAGAACACACGCCAGGGCCATAAGATTTATCATACTAACTTATTTTTGGACAATGTGAAAATCAAGGAACATGGAACTGTTTTACATTATTCCTAGCAAAACACACACAAACGCCATAATATTTATAATACTAATTTATTTTTGGACAATGTGCAAGTATCAGAAGTTGAAGTTCATAAACATTTAGGCCTTACATTCCAAAAATCTGAAGAATGGGATTTACAAATAAAAAGTATTGTTGCCAAAACCAGTAAAATGATAAACTGTTTGCGTTATTTTAAACATAGGCTATGTAGAAGGTCACTAGAAAAAATATACAGATCATTTATTCTCCCGATTTTCGATTAAGCAGATATTATTTGGGATAATTGTACCCTTCAGCAGGCTCAGACTCTTGAAAATATTCAACTAGATGCTCTGCGTACATTTTACGGTACTGTTCGGGGAACATCTTATCAGTTATTATACACTGAAACTGGCTTCATACCTTTATCAGAAAGGAGAAATCGTCTTTTATGTTATTGTCCTATTTACCATGTGGTTCTAATTATTTTTATTTCAATTGTAACATTTTATTATTTGGTGATCCGAACCGTAGTAACTATGAAAATACCTGCATATTCAAATCTGTCCAGGACTTCATTATAAATAGTAAACGTTTTGAGACCACTTAACCATTCACTTACACCCATTCTCTCTCTCTCTCTCTCTCTCTCTCTCTCTCTCTCTCTCTCTCTCTCTCTCTCTCTCTCTCTCTCCCATTTCTCCTTTTGTTCACTTCATTTGTCTTCGTTTACAAATATCAATTTATTACATTTGTCATCTTGGCTGTATGTCTTTGTATTTAACAAATGTAAGGAGATTTATCATATTGCAATAATTATGTCGACTATTCATTTTATTGATATTTCTCAAGTTAAATTAATGAATCGATCATTATTACAATAATCAACACAAACAATACACACCAACGCACGTACGCACGCGCGCGCAAGCACACACACACACACACAACACACAGGTTGTCTGCCCTAAATCCCTCCCTGTGATATTCAACTTTATATTTCAATATTAGAAACACTGGGCCTTTAACACGACATGTCTTACGTCACCTCATCTTTAATGTCGGACATCTCACGTCTGATCTTTGATATAATATGTTTGCTCATCTCGTGTAACCTCTCAAGGTGTTCTTCATCATGCGTCAAGTAACTCTCCAAATCGAAAAGTGCCTCCTGTAAAACAAAATAAAAATTAAAATTAAACAAATGTCTGATAAAATGTTCATTAAGAGCGAATTAATGTTGTTCAAGTACGCTTGTCGTGGACAATGTCATGGTTTAGGCAAGCATAAGTATGCTTTCTGGTATTACTTATTAAACATCACTATATTCAGATATTTATATGGTTTAAATAATATTTATTGCCGTTAAAAAAGCAACAAAAAAAACCCCAAACAAACAAAAACCCAAACAACAACAACCCAAAAACGTTAGCGATTGGGAGATTGAACAACAGACATTAGCCTATAAGATATTTATATAGCTATAAGTTGAACGTTGAATACGTAGGGCGTCGATGGATTTTGTAAGTCGATATTTTGTTAATAATAGTAACATTATAACTGCTTTTAAAAGTATAGGGTCGTCTGTCTGTCTTATAGAATTGTTTCCTAAAAATTAATGCATAATACAAACCCACCTACTATTTTAATAAATTCGTGTGTTCGCTGTCAAGTATTTTGTTACAGAACACAATCTTGTCGCCATTTTCATGATACCAACTTTTTAAAAGCTGTTATTATAGAGAATAGTGAATAATACTTATTACATCTACTAGATTACTGTTGCTGCTGAGGGATATCAAAGAATGACGTGTCACAAGAAACAAATAAATGTGGATGACAGGGCCGTACCCTGATTAAAATCCTAACGGGGGGGGGGGGGGGGGGGGCACTACTTTTTATAAACACATGAAACACTATACAAATTAAACCCTGAGATGTGTATGCTATTTTCTGGAGTAAAAAAAAAGAAGTGATTCTCGGGGGGGGGGGGGGGGGTCTGCCTCCTCCCCCGGAGGGTACGGCCCTGGATGATTTATTGTAAAATGGTTAAACAATAAACTGACACTTGATATTCCTGGTTTATAAGTCCTTTACAATTTAATAACCGCACAGACAGTAAGTGCTGACCTCTAGGCGTGTTAACTCCTCCTCCATCGTGTGTAGATGCGCCGGTAACTCTTCTGTCAAACTCTCTCCACGTGTTGCATGTTGCTCTTTCTCCGCCATAGCCTACTGATCTACTGAAAACAAAACAACAAAAATTGTTTAGTTTTAACGACTCTACTAGAGTACATTGATTTATTAATCATTGGCTATTTGAAGTTTGTTTTGTTTTAACGACATCACTAGAGCACATTGATTTATTAATCATCGGCTATCTGATTCGTAATTTTGAAATATAGTCTTAGAGAGAAAAGCCGCTACATTTTTCCATTTGTAGTAATGGATCTTTTATATGCACCATCCCAGAGACAGGATAGTACATACCTTTGATATACCAGTCGTGGTCCACTGGCTCGAACGAGAAATAGCACAATGGACCACTAACGGGGATCGATCACGGAGCGACCACGCATCAGCCGAGCGTTCTACCGCTGTGCTACGCCCCGCCCTTTGCTAAAAAGAAGGATTTTCAGAATGCTGTAATTTGGTCTCATGTAAATATTCCGGATTGTTTTGTGGGTTTTGTTATTTTAAAATTCACCATCTTGGATCTTTTTTTAGAGCGAGACGCAGCTCAGTGATAAAGTGCTCGCTTGATACGCGGTCAGTTTAGGATCGATCCCCGTCGGTGGCCCCATTGGGCTATTTCTCGTTCCAGCCAGTGCACCACTACTGGTGTAAGAAAGGCTGTGGTATGTACATATAAAATATCCCTTGCTGCTAATCGAAAAGCGTAGCCCAGATACTGGGTTCGCATCTCCGTAACGGCGCATTCCCAAAAAGAGTTTAACGACACCGACTTCTGTCTCACTAACCACTAACACACTGTCTTGGACAGACAGCCCAGATAGCTGAGCTGTGTGCCCAGGACATAATGCTTGAATCGTAATTGGATAGACACACGAAAATATGCAATTCGTTGTCAATAACACGGTTATCCTCTTGACACTGGATGAGTGAGGGTTTTGGTTTCAGTCCGTCAGTCAACGGTGGTATTTATTAAAAGAGTATTTCAGTTAATTAACAGGGCCGTAGCTAGTATATTTTGTTTGGCGGGGCAAATGAGTAGTTAATAGTCTTAAATTCCTTAAACGGTTAAGAAGAGAATTTTTTCCGGATCCTTTTCTTTTCCCCCCTCCACTAGCTACGGCCCTGATTAACAATACTGGAATATACCTGGCCCAAAATAATTAGTGGGCAGTGAAAATTAAATTAAGACAGCTAAGCAACACAGTGCAACTAATTTGACACTTGTTTATTGGAGGTAGGAGATTGCAACGCGCCTCGTTATCATACTGGGTACGGACATGAAATAAATATATGTTACTGGGTGGTCGTAACCCTTGGCCGAGAGTTACAGAAAAAACGAAACTCGTCGCCGACATATAAGCTACTCTTGTAGATTAGCAGCGTGTTTTATATTCACAAACCGGCCTCGGTGGCGCAGTGGTTAAGCCATCGGTAGGTAAGCCTACAGGGTTCGCAGCCCGGTACCGGATCAAATCCAAAGCGAGTTCTAAAAGGCTCAATGGGTAGGTACCCCCTCTTCTCTCTCACTAACCACTAACCAACTAACAACTAACCCATTGTCCTGGACAGACAGTCCAGTGTGAGCTGAAGTGTGTGTGTATGTGTATGTATATGTGTGTGTGTGTGTGTGTGTGTGCGCGCGCGCGCGCGCCCAGGACAGCGTGCTTGATCCTTAATTGGATATAAGCACGAAATAAGTTGAAATGAAAATTAAATATTCACAAGACCACAGATTTGTTTTGTCTCAGTGAAGCTTCTGTCAAAATAGTCAAATTTCTGTAGAGATGGGGATGGGTAGCCCAGGTACTCTTGACTGTAAGAGAGTTATACGGACATTTGGAATGTTATGATTTACGAGTACTCGCACTAGGAGATGGATTGATACCACTTACCCTCCTCTGATTCCGCCTCGCATGCCTATGGAAAATAATACATGTCCGAGTATATAGCAAAATAAAGACAATAGCAATGACCTATCTGTAATCAAAATCGGACAGTCAGGTAACAACTTACCGTAATAAAGAACTTGAACGTGAAAACGACCGATCGGTGCTAACCTTGTTGTTGTAGTTGTGGGAAAGCACAAGAGGGGAATTCCCCGACCTATTTAAAACTCGGCCAATAACAGGTCGGTAGTGTCATGTTCAGGACAAGCGATGGTGATCGATCGCTACAGTTTTTACGCGAACGTTAGATGAATGCGATGTGATAGAAGATGATGTTACCAGTGAAATTAGAGTACCTATTCCCCTGAACACGTTACTGAGAGAGAGAGAGAGAGAGAGAGAGAGAGAGAGAGAGAGAGAGAGAGAGAGAGAGAGAGAGAGAGAGAGAGATCGGTTCTGATAGACAACATGATCATTTCTCTGACCGAACCCAACCTACTACAATATTACAAAACCACACCTCTCAGATCCAACTGTTCACGCCGATATCCGCCGAGGGTGGAGGTGTGGGGTAGGGTGGGTTTGGCTTAGAGGGGTAATTTTATACCCTAAATAGAAAGTTAGTACGATTATTAAGAAAATATTAAAAGAGGAAAGGGGAATTATTTAATATTTCTGTTGTTTTCTAACATTACTATGTTTGTTTGTCGGTATTAACGTGCTCTATATAAATAAAGATAAAAATCTGACTTGTGTCCTCCTCCACTAGATATTGCGAAACTCGTCTCCCCCCCCCCCCCCCCCCCCCCCCCCCCCCCCCCCCCCCCCTTCAACTTCTGATATCGTTCCTACGGGCCTAAGTTCAAAGACGCTAATTGTTGGTAGCCTCCGATTATAATCAGGAATTGTTTTGTATATATTATTCTATATTGATAAACTGGGAAGCTTACAATAATAAAGAAATTAAATTGGAATGTGTAAAGTCATTAGTATAATTAAGATCAGTATGTCTAGCCTGTAGTTTAATGTCTTTCACGTGAACGACGGAAGCCCTTGGAATTAATTAATCAATGGGCGCTAGTGGAGTCTTTAAACAAAACAAACTTTTTTATAAAAAAAAATATATATCTCTATCATTATAAAACTGAAAGGCGACAGAGAGAGAGAGAGAGAGAGAGAGAGAGAGAGAGAGAGAGAGAGAGAGAGAGAGAGAGAGAGAGAGAGACAAAGAGAGAACGAGAGAGAGGCGGATACTTTAGCCTGTGTTTGATTACTTGTTACAATTAAACGTTATTATTTATAGTTTAAACAATATTTATTTCACAAAAGAAATGGATTGGCAAACAGGCCATTGGCCTATATTAATACCTCTCCACACATACTTTGTTACATACAATTTATAATATACACATATATCAGTTGACATGTTCTTCAGAGAATTAGAAACATTTACATAATTTGCATCCAAACATAAAAACAAGTCTAAATGACCATTAAACTAATATACTTGTCCATGCGTACACATACCCACGTACATAAATATACCCGAAGAACATGTCAACTGATATTTGTGTATATTATAAATTGTATGTAACAAAGTATGTGTGGAGAGGCCTGTTTGCCAATCCATTTCCTTTGTGAAATAAATATTGTTTAAACATAACAAACATAATAAACAGAATTGGAGATAAAGGTTCTCCTTGTTTTTACATCGAAGAATTAAGATGTATTCGAAAATAATCTAACACAGTTCCGTACATAACCATACACTGAGGTTAAAATACTAGTAATTACCATTTTATTACTATGTCCATTTTTTTTAAGTTTTAGCCATAAAAATCTGTAGAATGCCTTTTCAAAATCTACAAAATCACATTATAGTTTTTTCTTTGCTGTTAAGGGTATTTGAAATTAAACCATTTTGTAATTAAATTATTAGCTATATGCTCTTTTGGTTTTTTCTATAAATTTTTTTTAATTAAGTGTTTATTTTGCAGTTGTTTGTTTTTCTTATTGTAGACTTTGGAAGCCCCTACGCGCGTATGAAGGTCATTAGCCTAATTAAGTCCAATCTAGCTAGTCAATGATTAAATTTAATCCCGGGATTCGATCAAACGGCATCTGTGAGGAAAATCACTCTCTTTGAATGTCATTGTTATTCGATGATGAACTCCCCTTTGTTAATCTCTTCAAAGTAATCACCGCCCCGCCCCATGAATAGCGTTCTCGTTAGATCCACCGTTCAGGTCAATGTTTTTTGTGTTTTTATGTTGTTTAAGTGTGAACACAATTCGTTTAATCATCTAACTAGGGCTTCTTGACTATATATTCCAGGGTGTATGAGCAAATCTGCACCATTCTCGCCTCGGTGGCGCAGTGGTTAAGCCATCGGACTACAGGCTGGTAGGTACAGGGTTCGCAGCCCGGTACCGGCTCCAACCCAGAGCGAGTTCTTAAGGGTGTATACTACCAAATCAAATCCCATAGACGACAATAGTAACATATGTGGCTAAAACTCCTACCTGCAACGTATCAACCGACATAAACGCCACGGATATAAATACTACCACCCCTTACACTTAAAATGAATCAGAAAAAAATGGGGGTCAAGCTGCTCGTTTCTGAGATAACGGGTAGCGTCTATGACTACCCTAGTTTCGCACAAAATTCGAGTACTTTTTTTTACAGGTACCCCATACATGTTTCAAGCACAAGGCTACTTGACACATTGGTACTAGATGAAATAAAATTGCAATTTTTTTTTACCCAGATGAAACTATTATTTTTTACAACCAACACACTCACATTTATAACCAATCACAGGACTTGTGGTGTTCACTTCTCTATCAAAAGTTCGGTGCACCTCGCACTTTGACCCAGCCGGAAGTTATTTGGTTTAGTACTACCTTAAGGGCTCAATGGGTAGGTGTAAGGCCACTACACCCTCTTCTCTCTCACTAACCACTAACAAACTAACAACTAACCCACTGTCCTGGACAGGCAGCCCAGATAGCTGAGGTGTGTGCACAGGACAGCGTGCTTGAACCTTAATTGGATATAAGCACGAAAATAAGTTGAAATCAATCAAACCATTCTCGCTATTTCTCACACCGATCCACACGTACAGTTACGTTCATTCTCTTCAGAGCAGATGAAGATGGTTTCCAGAAGTTTGTGTTTTGACGCCGACCTGTCCTTTCCTCCCCAGACAGGTGACCACGACTTCAACGACGTCTTCTTCAGCAGTTTCGAGTCCTTGGATCGACGAGGATTCACGAGACAGTGGATACGGTTCTCCAAACAACCAGGTTAGCGAAATAATTTTTAGAATCCCAATGATTTTTATTATGATCGAATGATAAAAATAAACTTTGACAATAATTGTTTTATTAATTTATTCCAACTTTGGATTATATATTATTTATAGAATATATATTAGTATGCCTATGAAAACAAAGACAATAAATAATTTCAGTTTATTTCGTATTATTTTATGATATAAAATTGTAACAAATGTATTAATTCCATTTGTTTGATACGTGATATGAGAAAGGAAACAATAATATTTGTTTTTGTTTATTTATTATAAAATGAATGGAATAAATGATAAAGTAAATTATATATGTAATACGTTATTGTAAATTATATATGTAATACGTTATTGTAAATTATATATGTAATACGTTATTGTAATAAATATTTCTCATTCGAGGTTATGTCTCCCTCACCTAAAAGAATTTGCCACAACGCTCGGAGAAGTCTGTTTTCCCGGAAAAGACTCAGAGACGATGACGATGTTGAAGCTGACGTCGTTCCAAAACGACTTCGACTTCCCGCAACAACGTGTGGCGTATTTAGTGAAATCACCGAGCGACTGGAAAGTGAAGGTCACCTAATTGGTGATGGCTCTCAGGTGTGTTACAATTTCATTCATTCTGTATTGACTATAAAGTTCATAAGTTACATAAAGAAAATATATAAATACATAAATACACATATACACAGTTACACGTGGACATGTAAAATAGAAAGTAAATAAACAATAAATAGATAAATAAATTATAATAAATTTATAATAAATGCTTTATGTTTTATTGTGATCCATTTTTTTTTAATTTGGCAAAATCCCACCAAAATGAAACGTTTTAATTGAAATATTTCAACAATTGAAACTTTTACCTGAAACATTTTAATTGTAATTAAGTTGGGCTTTTTTTGTATTTTCTAACGCAATAATGTAGTTATTGTTATTTTTCATTAACCAATTGTTATATTGATTACAGAATTACTCCCTGCCTACCGTTTGTAAATCTGATCTCACATCTATCTCTTCTACTACCGTAAGTATTGTTATATCCTTTTATTCATTATATAACTTTATTGTTCAGTTTACTATTCCTTCTTACATGTATGAAGTATGATCACAGTCAATTATAAATATAAATTTTCATTGTAAAATCATGACCTACATATTACTCCAAAATGTGCGAAAATATCACATCTTTGTACAGTATTCTTATATAAAATATTTATATGTGTAAAAGTATACATTTGTATTTATATAAGATAACTGATAATGTAATAATTTTATAGTGATTGTAAACCTGATTTCTGTTGACAGTTGTCCAAGTTGATTGATGGGATTTACGAGGACGACATTTCCAGTTTCCAGATCATCGACTGTAGATATCCGTACGAGTTTGAAGGAGGTCACATTAAGGTATAAACTTGTCGACATTTACTTACATTTATAGACATTTCTTTAGAATAAATTAACAAAATTACAAATTAATGTAGAAACTATGCATTGCTTATACATATTTATTTATTGACGTTTGTTTAGAATAATATAATAATTAAGGTATAAATTACGAATTGGATATATTTACTTATTTTTACAGATGTTAAGAATAATAATTATTATTATTACTATTATTATTGTTATTGATATTATTATATAAACTGAAATTTTAGGCTAGTTTTGTTTAAACAATTTTTATTTTTGTCAAAATAATGAGATTGGTGAACAGACTAGTTTCGTTACTGTTACTCATTTCATTTATTAAACCTGAAATTTACAACCAGTACCATGAATTGATGTCATATGAATATTTAAATATCACGTATCACTATCAACTGTTTAATCTCAGGGTGCCGTGAACGTGTACAGACTGGAAGACGTGGACAGTCTGCTGAAATCCCAGTCACGTGAGCTGTCACGTGACAAGAAGACAGTCTTGGTCTTCCATTGTGAATTCTCTTCACAACGAGCGCCTAAACTGTAAGTTTATATTCTACACAATATATCCAGTTATTATTAAAAGACTGGTCTAAATTCAAGATCATTTTATTGATTTCTAATTATTAGATTAGCATAAATTCAATATAATTACTTATTTTTTCATTTACCAAACGCAACTCTTTTTTATTTCCTATTACATATTTTGATTAGCTAATACAATCAGTAAAGTAAGCATTAAATTATGCAGACTGTTTTGTCTAATACAGGCAGGTGGATTAAAATACCCATTCAATAGGACAATGTTTCGTTTTATTTCATACATGTATCCTGAATTATAATACTTATTTTCCATTTTCTTTCAGACTACGTTACCTGAGAAACGCCGATCGTCAACAGAACAGCGACCAGTACCCCAAGCTGTTCTTCCCTGAGATCTACCTTCTCAGTGGCGGATACAAGTCTTTCTTCACCCAGTGTCAGGTAACGTATTTCAGTTTATATCAGTACTAAACCATAATGTGTAATATATATTACATATAAAGCTATATTTAATATCGTGGATAATGATCAGGATTTGACAAGGTTTATTAAACAACCCTCAGACACATTACAATGTGTAACAATACAAATGCATAACTAAACCAGTTTCAGTTTATATCAGTACTAAACCATAATGTGCCAAACAAATGACCATGCCAATCAATTAAATAAAGCAATGATATTGTTATGATCAACATGTCTAAAACGATGCAAAATACCATACAATATGTCCATGACATGTCTCTATATATAAACAAAGATGGTGAGAAGAACCAGAAATATGCTGACAATAAATATGATGAATTAAAGTTTTGACTTAATTATAATAATATAGCCCCATATGGCCAACATTACATACCAATAACCTTTAATCATATTGCTTTAATCAAAAGGAAGTTTCAAGTTTTTATATATAAAATCCATGTGTCTGTAACCAACCTTATTACTGTTTGTACATTCCATTTCACTCATGCCATATTCTCTATATCTATTTACAGAACTACTGCACGCCCGTGGACTACGTGCCCATGCTTGACAGGACACACGCTGATGATCTACGTCACTTCCGGACCCGCTCCAAGTCTTGGACAGCAGGACAGAGCAGACGTCGAGGTGACCAGCTGCAAACGCTGTGTACGTCACTGTCGTTCGAATGAAGTGCAACAAATTCATTATACTGCATCGACGTCATTGTGAAGTGTAGATACGTCATTCTGCCATCTGTTATGTGGTGTCGGTGGATGTTTACCCACTTTAACTGTTTTGCATATGAACTATTTACTGTCAGTGTGTAAATACTTTTACTGCAGCGGATGTTATCTGGAAAAAATTATTGTGCAAATATGTTATGTCAGCGGATGTTATCTGACAAAAAATACTATGCAAATATGTTGTCAGCGGATGTTAACTGGCGAAATTACCATGTGCAAATAATGTTATGTCAGCGGATGTTATCTGACAAATTACTGTGCAAATAATGCTATGTCAGCGGATGTTATCTGACATCGCTAAAAAGATATTATTATGTAGATGTCATTATGATTTTTTTATTTTATTTGAATAAAATAAATATATAGAAATTGAAATTGTTTGTTTTACTGAAACGTTTATGACATTCGGGAAATGATATTAATGTAATGTGACGATACTATTTTTACCACTGCGGCCAATTGGCCAGTGTCAGATCATATTAGGGTCTCCCTTTGTCCTGTCCAGAACACAACCTTTAAAAGTAAGCGTCTACTGTATATGTACAACACTGGAGTCTGGACCTAGGAATAATTAGTAAATTACACAAGGTTTTTTTTAGAATTATTTCCAATAGTGTGTTCCGGACGGGACAAAAGGAAATCCTTCCTGAAAGGGCCCACCAGCATTCTAATAAATATTTTAAAATGTTCTGTAGTAGGCAATAGTTATTACTTATTAGTGTTCTATAACATACAATATTTACCATCGTTCAATAGCAGTCAATATTTACCAGTGTTTTAGTAGTACTACCGCAAAGTACTCAAATCGGGCATTACTTTATCTTTTATTTGAATAAGATCCATTACATGTCTACAACCACAGCATGATTGGACGATTCGCAACTAGATATGTAATCCACCTCCTCCGTTAATTGACGTACATATTAAAAATATTTATAACTAAGAGTTTTAGTGTTACCAAAGATATATATATACAAGACGAGAGGACGAAATATACAAAATTAAAACAAAATCGTTCAGATAAACTAAAAGGTGACAGATTTACATATTAATGATAAAATATGGGTTACAAGATCAATACAAGGACAAAAGTTACCCCTGTGTATGCTACTATTAAAATAAAAGTACATTAACCCTAAATATTTGTTAAACGGGACACATATTTTGTTACAATATGTCACCTCTATAGTCCAGACACAACTGTCATGGTAATACAATATCATTTTACTTCAATGAATCATAAAAATCATATTTTTGCTGTATAACACTGAGGAGAAAAACACAGAAAGATAATACTTTTCATAATTGTTTTTAACAACTCCTAAAGTCAATATGGCCACGTTATAGTTCATTTGAAGGCTTGTGTATGTAGTTTATTACAAACGCATGTTGATTGTTAAAAGTGTCACCATTTTAGGATAATTACATCACTTGACCCCAGTAATTTTAGTAAAAAGCATAGTTACAAATAAATAATTTGAATATATCTTATTTTTGAAGATTAAAGATAAATTTTGTTCCTTTTTGATGGGTCATTGGACTAATGTTGGAAGTTGCAGTCAACCTATCATCTTTATTTACTTTTTATATCCCGCTGCCCCTTTCCTTTACTTCTTTGAATTCCATCTCATTTCTCCCCGATCTGGCAACTTCTATCTTTCGACTTATTTCGCTGTCCACCTCCACATTCCAGTCCTTGTCTCTCCAACCGTGACATGTGCTTGTCTCTTGTGGCTGTCCGTGCCACATACCTGTCATACCCCTTCAGCTTTTAGCTTCAGAGAGTGTTCAGTAGTTACTTCTGGTACTTGATGAGGCACTTGAAACCACCTTAGTCCTATAATGCTCCTCTACTAAAGGCGGACGTTAGTTAGTGCCGTGGGTCAGACCAGCTTTATTAGCGGCAGACGACGAGGGTGCCAGGTGGAAGTACACTCGTGGAGGAAGGAGGAAGTTGAGACAGGTAGGCGATGGTGTGGACAGCTCAGAAGACAGGGTTGGAGTCAACTGACAGGGAAAATTGGAAAAAAAAATTATACTAAGATAATGAGAATGGTAGGCAGAGGGTGATAGATGAGAAAGTTGAATTAAAGTGTGAGTCAGCTTTGACGGGATTTGAACCACTGTCGTTGGCTTGATTGGCTATCATCTTTATTAACAACAAGTGACTAAAACATTTCAAAACGTACATGTATGTAGTCTCGTGAGTTTCGCCGATATCTCATTCATTTTGTGTTGATAATTCGGGGCAATATTGGTTTGTTTACCACACCTCCATACACTGTTCTTATAGCGTTTATTTTTGGTCTTTTTCAAGAAAATTTTTCTCATGCCAAACAGTGTACCACAACTGTCTGTGGGAAAGTACATATAAAAGATCCCTTGCTGCAAATTAAAAAAATGCCCGTTATTTTTCGGCGGACAGTTCAAAAAGCGCACAAATTTCTTCATTGAAACTGCTAAACCTTTCTTTGTTGGCTTAATCCTACGGGACTTTTCAAAATTCAATAGCACCAATACTACCGACCCAGGTCGGACTGCTGGTGCTCTCTTGCAACTGCCAGTGCGGGCGGTCCCCTCTCCCACCCATCGCAATCCCTTTCCTTTCCTGGACGGAGGAGCCGGCCACGGCCGACACCTGTACCCTTGACAGCCGTGCGCTACAACAAATTCCTCTGAATGTGCTCGTAAAACCCTATGACCTGACCTGACCTTAATGGAAAAATGTAGCGCGTTTCCTCCGATGACTACGAGTCATAATCACCAAATGTTTGACATCCAATAACCGATTATTAACATTTGCTCTAATGGTGTTGTTAAACAAAAGAAATTTTAACTTTAAAAAAAAAAAATTGGAGGTCTATTCCTAAATGTGATTCTTTCATAGAGCTGTCTATACTATTTGTATTAATAATTTTTAAATGTTAAATTGCTGTTGTTTGTGCTGGGGTGTCGTTAATCATTCATTCATTCATTCATTTATGAATTGTCGTGGTTGTATGGAGAGAGCAAGGTGGCATCAGTTTTGATAGTTCAGAGAGAATTTGTTCCCAATCTATGACAACACATTGCTTTTTAGCCTCAGAAAAAGCATAAATGAGTATTTTTGACGGAAATATCTTCTTTGTGGGAAAGAATATATAAACGATTACTTGCTGCTAATGGGTTTCCTCTGACGATTATGAGTCAAAATTACTCAATGTTTGACATCCAAAAGCCGATGATTAATAAATCAAGGTGTTCTAGTGGTGTCGTTTACCAAACTCAAAACTTTACTACTGTTTAACTTAAAATACACCAGTGTGCCTTTCGAAACATTTCAGGTTATGCTTGAAGCGATATTTTATCATGTAAACTAATCGCTATTTGCTTTGGAGGTAAATAGGTTCTTCTACTGTTTTGTATGTATATGTATATATATTATTCTATATCTACAAGCAGGAAGTTTTACAACAATAAGGAAATTAAATTGGAATGTGTAAAGTCATTATAAGCCTATGGCTAGGCTGTGGTTTGCTTTCTTTTATGTGAACGATGGAAGCCCTTGTGTGTGCTTAATTATATAATAATTTATTTATTTTACTTATCAAAATCAGTTGCTCTCTCTCTCTCTCTCTCTCTCTCTCTCTCTCTCTCTCTCTCTCTCTCTCTCTCTCTCTCTCTCGTCCCAACAAAGGCTATGGTATGTGCTGTCCTGTCTGTGGGAAGGTGGAATTAAAAAAGATGACTTGCTGCTATTAGAAAAAGGAAGCGGATTTCCTCTCAAGTCTACGTATCACAATTACCATATGTCTAACATCCACACCAACAGCCGATGATTAATTAATCAATGGGTGCTAGTGGTGTCGTTAAAACAAAACAAACCTTAAATACATTAAAAGGGGGGAGAGAGAGAGAGAAAATACACAGACAGAGACAGAAGGGGTTAGAAAGAGAGAAGGGGGAGAGTGAGTGAGAGAGAGATAGGTGGAGAGATAGGTGGGGGAGCGGGTCAATAATAAAACAGAAACATATAAATATTTCCAAACAAAATCCGTGCTTTTTTCCCCATTATTAAAAAACTAGACTTTACAACTTCCATATGTCAGTATAAAGCCATGTTCCTCAGATTTCGCACCAATTTAAAATAGAAATAATTTGGGTTGGTAACAATGCATTTATTTCACATATTTTAGAAAGATTTTTTTTACCCTATAGTTACACTGTTCTCTTTTCAAAAAGCTAAATACAAAACGTTACATTTATTTTGCAGCTGCTGATCATTTCCAAACTGTATGAATCTAAATAGCGAAGTTTCTGTTGTTAAGAAGTCTATGCTATATACAATTCTTATATATTTGTACAATGGACAGAAAAGCAGAAAGTGTACTTCATTTTCTATAATAATTTTATCAAAATGTGTTTTACAAAACTAACATATTCTATAATTTCTTGCTACAGATCTTTCTCTCCCTTTTCTATTTCTAAATTATGACTTGATAGCCTCCTACTAAATGATATTCTGTGATATTTAGTTTTGATACATGTAAAATATCTTTCTGGTTCTAATAAGCTTTTAATACTACAATAACGTTCTAGCTTTGAATATGATTGAATGATTCACACTACTTTTTATAATTCTCCATTACTAAAAGAAGCAACAAACATAATAACATCTCCAACTCCTTACTAGATCCACACATAATGATAACCACATATACACAGAAGTGTCTTGATATCCTTTAACCAGGTTTTTCCCCCAGCATCATGCATGTTAAACAAAATATATCACCTTCTAGGGTATCTATAAGGATTTATGTATAATATACGTATCCACTATTTGATAATTTTTTTTTAAATAAAATATTTTCAAAGCCATTCTACCTAGTTCACCAAGAACTGCACATGCAGGTGTTGCTCCTTTCACATTTATAATTCTTTAAAAAAAATTAATTTGCAGTAATTCAATAGATTTGTAATATACCAAACCCCAAATTTCTCATCCATATGTAAGTATTGGTACAATCATATGATCAAAAAGATACAATGCTTTTTCGTGAGATATATCATACAGATATGTAAATTTCTATAGGGTATGTAATGCCTTTCCAGCTGATATTGTAACAGAGAATCGTCTGCCATGACAAGCGATTTGTAAAATACATTCCCAGATGTTTATATTAAGAGAAGACTTCTATGAGTTTCCCTTTGTAATACCATTTTCCCACTGATTTCTCTTTTAAATACCATGATTTTTGTTTTGTCAATATTTACTTTCATGCCATACAAATCACAAACCTTTTCTAACATATTTTTTTTCAGATTTATAACTGTATCTGCAATATTCACCATATCATCCGTAAAAAAAAATTGCATCAAATTTTGTATTTGTGAGTGGGGGGATACTTTAGCTTATTTTTATTACTTGTTACAATTAATCGTTATTATTAAGTATATGCCTTTTAAGTTTTTCTTTAAAAACGTAATTGAATGCGTGTTTTTAGTTGTTTGTGCCTATTCCTGTGAACTATGGAAGCCCTTATGAGTGTAAGAAAGTCATTAGCCTAATTAAGTCCGGTCTAGCTGGTCTGTGATTAGATTTAACCTGGGATTCGATCAGTCGGCATCTGTGAGGAAAATCATTCCCTTTCAACGTCATTGTTCTTTAGTGATGAACTCCCCTTTGTTATTCCCCTCAAGCTAATCACGGCCCCGCCCTTGAATAGGGTTCCGTTAGACTAACGTTCATGTAAAAAAAAAAAAAATCTGCTTCTATGTTTAGATGTGAACACAATTCGTTTAATCATCTGTATTGGTTCTTGACTACATATTCCGGGATTTATGAGCGAATCTGACTTTTTTGCTCTTTTGACTTAAGTTAAGTCACAGCACCAATCACATAGTTTTATGCGGGTTCATATTATGGTTAATATGCAGATATCATTCATCAATCTCCACTTTCCAATTTTTAACATTTCCATTATGGTGGAGGTGGTGGATTAAAAATGGGGCAGACCTTCCCGTCTACTCTCCGACATAAATACCAGATTAACCAGACATATTTTATTGTCAATATTCTACTTTTTACGTAATCATTTGTAGAAACCCTTTTTAACCCTTTGTATAAACACTTTTTAACTTCCTTGTAAATAAAGTTTATTTAACCATTAATTAGTATTTTTATCTAATCATTTGTATAAACGTTTTTAATTTTAATTTTAATTTTTTTAATTTTTTTATTTTTTATTATATTTTTTTTTTACTAACACTCTCTCCACCCCTCTCGTTGTGAGCACAGTTTCTGGCCCTGGTCAGAAATCGTGCTCGCAACGAGCGTGCTTGAACATTAAATTGATATAAGCACGTTAATTCCCGACATCTGACCTGACAGTCATTTGTGGGCATACATACATACAGCGAATCTGAACCATTTTCGTTATTTCTCACACCGACCCACACGCAGTTACGTTCATTCTCTTCAGAGCCTATCAAGATGGTTTCCAGAAGTTTGTGTTTTGACGCCGACTTGTCCTCTCCTCCCCAAACAGGTGACGACGACTTCAACGACGTCTTCTTCCGCAGTTCGAGTCCTTGGGTCGACGAGGATTCACGAGACAGTGGATACGGTTCTCCAAACAACCAGGTTAGTGAATTTTTTTTTTTAAATGATAAAAATAAAGTATCTGTCAAAACCCTGAACGTAAAATTATCGACTAAATTAACATTAACATAATTTTTTTGATTAATTTATTCCAGCTTTGGATTATATATTATATATATGATATTTATTAGAATGCCTATAATATATAAGCCTTATATTATACACATTTACTGTCAGTGTGTAAATAATGTTATTGCAGCGAATGTTATCTGATGATAAATTTACTGTGTAAATACTGTTATGTCACCAGACGTTATCTGACAATATTATGTGCAAATTATGTCAGCGAATGTTATCAGGATAAATTACTGGGTACAAAATAATGTTATGTGTTATATCATCGGATGTTATCTAGGGAAAATACGGTGTGCAAATAATGTTATGTCAGCGGATGTTATCTGGCAAAAACACAATGTGCAAATAATGTTATGTCAGCGGATGTTATCTGGCAAAAACACAATGTGCAAATAATGCTATGTCAGCGGATGATATCTGACATTGCTAACAAATATTGTAATTATGATTATTTTTATTTGGAATAAAATAAATATATAGAAATTGAAATTGTTTGTTTTAATGAGATATCAGGAATCAGGAAATGATATTAATCTGTGACGAGACTATTTTTACCACTGCCAGTTGCCAGTGTCAGATCATATTAGGGTCTCCCTTTGTCTTGTCCAGAACACAACCTTTAAAAGTAAGTGTCTACTGAATTGCAGACTAAAAGCTGTATAACACTGGAGTCTGGATTACACAACGTGGTTTTAGAATTATTTGCAATAGTGTTTTCTGGACGGGACAAAAGGAAATCCTTCCTGAAAGGGCCCACCAGCATTTTAATAAATGTCTATCAGTGTTCTAAAGTAGACAATATTTACCAGTGTTCTATGGTAGGCAATACTTAAAAATGTTTTGTAGTATACAATACTTACAAATGTTTTGTAGAAGACAATATTTACCAGTGTTCTAGACTTACCTGTATTCTAAACTAGACACTATTTACCATCAGTGTGTAAATAATGTTATTGCAGCGAATGTTATTTGGTAAATTTACTGTGTAAATACTGTTATGTCACCGGACGTTATCTGACAATATTATGTGCAAATTATGTCAGCAAATGTTATCAGGCAAAATTACTATGTCAAAAAATAATGTTATGTCAGCGAATATTATTTGACAAAATTACTGTACATATAATGTTATATCATCGGATGTTATCTGGGGAAAATACGATGTGCAAATAATGTTATGTCAGCGGATGTTATCTGACATCGCTAAAAAGATATTGTAATTATGATTATTTTTATTTGGAATAAAATAAATATATAGAAATTGAAATTGTTTGTTTTAATGAGATGTAATTGACAATCAGGAAATGATATTAAATTGTGACGAGACTATTTTTATCACTGCCAATTGCCAGTGCCAGATCACAACCTTTAAAAGTAAGTGTCTACTGAATTGTAGACCAAAAGCTATATATAAGTACAAGACTGGAGTCTGGATTACACAACGTGGTTTTAGAATTATTTGCAATAGTGTCTTCTGGACGGGACAAAAGGAATTCCTTCCCGAAAGGGCCCACCAGCATTCTAATAAATGTCTACCAGAGTTCTACAGTAGACAGTATTTACCAGTGTTCTATGGTAGGCAATACTTAAAAATGTTTTGTAGTAGACAATACTTACAAATGTTTTGTAGTAGACAATACTTACAAATGTTTTGTAGTAGACAATAGTTACCAGTGTTCTACACTAGGCACTACTAACCAGTGTGCTACGCTTACCTGTGTTCTACACCAGATAATATTTACCTGTGTTCTATATTGACCACATTAATGATTAAAATATGGGTCACATGGTCAATACAAAGTCACAATGACCCCTTTATATGCTACTATTAAAATAAAATTATATTAACCGTAATCATTTGTTAAACGTCACACATATTTTGTTAAACTATGTCACCTATAGTTCAGACACAACTGTGATGGCAATACAATATCATTTTGATTCAGTGAATCATAAAAGTACTTTTCATCATTGTTTTTAGCAACTCCTAAAGTCAATATGGCCAGGCCATAGCTCATTTGAAACCTTGTTGTATGTAGTTTATTACAAATGCTTGTTGATTGTTAAAAGTGGTCACCATTTTCGGATAATTACATCACTTGACCCCAGTAATTTTGGTAAAAAGCATAGTTACAAATAAATATCTTGAATATCTCTTATTTTTGAAGACTAAAGACAAACTTTGCTCGTTTTTGATGGATCATTGGACTAATGTTTGAATTAGAAGTCACCTTATTATCTTTATTTATTTATTATACCTCACGGCCCCTTTCTTTTACTCCTTTAAATTCCGACTCATTTCTCCCCGATCAGGTAACTCCTATCTTTCAACTTCTTTCGCTGCTAATGGAAAAATGAAGCGCATTTCATCAGATGACTACGAGTCATAATTATCAAATGTTTGACATCCAATAGCCGATGATTAATTAATCAATGTGCTCTATTGGTGTCGTTAAACAAAACAAACTTTAACTTTTTAAAATATTTTATTTTAATCTATTTTATTTAATTAATTATTTGTTTTTTATTTCTTTTTATTTATTATTATTATTATTATATAATATACATGTATATATTATTTTTTTATTATTTTTTTTACTATTATTTTTGGAGGGCTATTCCTAAATGTGATTATTTCATAGAACTTTCTATACTCTTTTTATTAATAATTTCAACAATTGATGTTGTTTGTGCTGGGGTGTCGTTAAACATTTATTCATTCATTCATACCTTGTGTATGGAGAGAGCAAGGTGGCATCAGTTTGATAGTTTGTTACCCATCTATGACAACACGTTGTTTTTCGTCCTCAGAAAATGCATAAATTAATATAATTATTTTTGACGGAAAGTCACGAGTAATATCCTGTCTGTGGCAAAGAAAATATAAAAGATCCCTTGCTACAAAATTACCAAATATTTGACATCCAAAAGCCGATGATTAATAAATCAATCTGCTCCAATGGTGTCGTTAAACAAAATCAAAATTATAACGTTTAACTTAAAATACACCAGTATGCCTTTCGAACCATTTCAGGTCATGGTTAATGCGATATTTTATCATTTAAAATAATCGCTATTTGTTTTGGAGGTCAACAGGTTCTTCTATTGTTTTGTATGTATATGTATATATATTAATCTATACATATAACCTGGAAAGTTTACAATAATAAAGATATTAAATTGGAATGTGTAAAGTCATTCTAAGCCTAATTAAGACCAGCGTGGATAGCCTGTGGTTTGCTTTCTTTTATGTGAACGATGGAAGCCCTCGTATGTGCTTAATTACATAGCTTAATTAATTTATTTCAGTAACCAAAATAAGTTGATTCTCTCTCTCTCTCTCTCTCTCTCTCTCTCTCTCTCTCTCTCTCCCCCCCCCCCCCCCCCCCCCCCCCACAAACAAAAACAGTAATGTTAGAAAACAACAGAAATATTAATAATCTAAATTGCTCCCATCGTACTAACTTCCTATTTAGAGTATAAAATTACCCCTTTAACACAAACCCACGTTACCTCACTCCTCCACCCCTGGCGGATATCGGCGTGAACAGTTGGATCTGAGAGGTGTGGTTTTGTAATACTGGAGTGCGATGGGTTCGGTCAGAGAAATAATCATATAGTCTATCAGAACAAAATCTCTCTCTCTCTCTCTCTCTCTCTCTCTCTCTCTCTCTCTCTCTCTCTCTCTCTCTCTCTCTCTCTAACCCCCCCCCCCCCCCCCCCTCTCTCTCTCTCTAACCCCCCTCTCTCTCACCGTCTGTGTATTCTCTCTCACCGTCTGTGTATTCGGAAGAGTAGCCCATATAGTGGCGACAGCGGGTTTCCTCTCAAAATCTGTGTGGTCCTTAATCATATGTCTGACGCCATATAACCGTAAATAAAATGTGTTGAATGCGTCGTTAAATAAAACATTTCTTTCTTTCTCTCTCTCTCTCTCTCTCTCTCTCTCTCTCTCTCTCTCTCTCTCTCTCTCTCTCTCTCTCTCTCTCTCACAAACAACTAACCCTATAAGCTTAGGTGTGTGTCCAGGACGGCGTGCTTGAACTATAATTGGATATAAGCACGAAAATAAGTTGATATAAAATGAAAATAAATTAAGTTTTTCTTTAAAAACAACTTACTTGAATGCGTGCTTTTACAGTTGTTTGTTCTTATTCCTGTGAACTATGGAAGACCTTACGAGTGTAAGAAAGTCATTAGCCTAATTAAGTCCGGTCTGTGGTTAGATTTAATCCGGGATTCGATCTGTCGGCATCTGTGAGGAAAATCACTCCCTTTCAACGTCATTGTTCTTCAATGATGAACTCCCCTTTGTTATTCCCCCCAAGCTAATCACCGCCACGCCCTTGAATAGGGTTCCGTTAGACTAACGTTCATGTAAAAAAAAAAACCCATCAATTCTGCTTCTATGTTTAGATGTGAACACAATTCGTTTAATCATCTGACTAGGGCTTCTTGACTATATATTCTTGGGTTTATGGGCGAATCTGAACCATTCTCGTTATTTCTCACACCGATCCACACGCAGTTACGTTCATTCTCTTCAGAGCATATCAAGATGGTTTCCAGAAGTTTGTGTTTTGACGCCGACTTGTCCCCTCCTCCCCAAACAAGTGACGACGACTTCAACGACGTCTTTTTCAGCAGTTCGAGTCCTTGGATCGACGAGGATTCACGAGACAGTGGATACGGTTCTCCAAACAACCAGGTTAGTGAAATATTTTTTTTAAATAATAAAAATAAAGTATCTGTTAAAAACCTGAACGTAAAATTATTAAATTAACATTAACAGAACCTTTTTAATAAATTTATTCCAGCTTTGGATATTTATTAGTATACCTATAGTATATAAGCCTTATATTATACATTGCATCAAAGACAACAATAAACTGTTTCATTTTATTTCATATTATTTTGTAACAAAACTGCGTTAATTTAATTTTCTTGAATCTATGTTACTATATTTATTTTATTTATTTTTCTCCTAGCTGCAGAGTCCATCTTGTTTGGGGGTGGGGGGGGGGGGGGGGGGGATATGTGGAATAAATTATATATGTATATGTAATACGATATTGTAAACTAAATACGTTATTGTAATAAATGTTTCTCATTCCAGATTTTGTCTCCCTCACCTAAACGAATCTGCCACAACGCTCGGAGGAGTCTGTTTTCCAGGAAAAGACTTAGAGACGATGATGTTGAAGCTGACGTCGTTCCAAAACGTCTTCGACTTCCTGCTGCAACGTGTGACGTACACAGTGATATCACCCAGCGACTGGAAGGTGAAGGTCATTTGATTGGTGATGGCTCTCAGGTATGTTAAAAGTTTTTATTTTTAGACTTGTCAATCATAATTTATAATACTTTTTGAATTTTTTGAATTTTGGAATTGGAAACCTAAAGTGTTACTTTTGAACAAAGATTTCAACAATAGAATTTTTTTTTTTCTAAACGAAACATTTTAACAATTGTAGTCATGGTTTGTAAATGGTTAATATTTCAGCAATAATATTATTGTTACTGTTTCTGTATTTTTCAACGTAAAAATTTAGTCATTGTTGCTATTTCCATTAAACTATTTTAACAATTGTTATATTTATTACAGAACCACTCCCTGCCTACCGTTTGTGGAAGTAAACCTGATATCGCATCTATTTCTTCTACTACCGTGAGTATAAATATTTATTGTTAGAAATTACAGCCAAACGTCACCATATTTTATTATGTCGCCAAAGATTGCTATACATATAAACATATACATAAATATATTTTATGGTTTTTAGTTTTATTTATTGAAAATACAATACAGTCCAACTCTTGTTTTTATTTATCTGTACACAAGGTGAGACGTAAATAACGAATTTGTTTGTCTGTGTTATACACATTTTTAACTTGTGTTCAGATTTCTCATTCCTTATGAATGAATGAATGAATGAATGTTTAACGACACACCAGCACAAAAAATACATCGGCTATTGGGTGTCAAACTATGGTAATGCAAACAAATAAAGTGATGATCAACATCAATATAAAAATTCAAGATTTAAATAAAAACACAGTGTAAAGAACTGTGCAAAAATACAAATATCACAGACAGATACTGACTTTTACTCAAAATTTAAATTTTGTGCTGTATTGGCCATTCTCAAAGAGAATGTTACACCCCTGCACCACGGTGAGGTTACAGCACGCGCTGGGGCATTCCTTATGAAGTATGATCACAGTCAATTATATAATTGTTTATTATACAAAATACATGGCCTACATATTGGTCCAATATTTGTATTAGATAATAATAAAATATTACATCTTTGTACAGTATCTGTTATAAAATATTCTCATGTGTTTTGAAAAATTGAATACAAATTTTAAATCGATAATAATTAATGGTATTTTTAGATACGATAGTGAATAATGTATGTAGTGACTGTAATTAATAATGAGAAAATCGTTGTACAGTATGTTATATAAAATATTTACACGTGTTGTTTTGAAAAAATGAATACAAACTTGAAAAAGAGCTATTAAAGTATACATTTCTATTTTTATAAGTTAACTAATAATAATTTCATACATGTAGTCATTGTAAACCTGATTTCTGTTGAAAGTTGTCCGAGTTGATCGATGGGATGTACGAGGACGACATTTCCAGTTTCCAGATCATCGACTGTAGATACCCGTACGAGTTTGAAGGAGGTCGCATTAAGGTATACACTTGTTAACATTTACTTACATTTACAGGGCCGTAGCTAGGAGTTTTTGTTTGGGGGGGGAGGGGGGCAACTGAGTAGTTAATAGTCTAAAACTCCTTAAACAGTTAAGAAGAGAATTTTCTTTAAGTTTCTATAATACTTTTCTGATTTTTTCTGCCTCCCTAGCCCCCCCCCCCCTCTCCTAGCTACCACCCTGATTTATAAGCATTTCTTTAGAATAAATTAACAACCGTAAAGTTATAAACTACAATATGTATGAATAATATAATGTTGTATTATAAATTGACATTAATTGCCTTACAATCTTGTTTATATGAATTTATGTGATATAAATATTTAAATATCACGCATCACCAACAACTGTTTGTTTAATCTCAGGGCGCTATGAACGTGTACAGACCGGAAGACGTGAACAGTCTGCTGAGATCACAGTCACGTGAGGAGCTGTCACGTGACAAGAAGAAAGTTTTGGTCTTCCACTGTGAATTCTCCTCACAACGAGCGCCTAAACTGTAAGTTTACATTCTCTTAAAATACGTTTCAGTTATTATCAAAAGACTGGCCTATATTCAAGATCATTTTGTTGATTTCTAATTAATGTCAGTACAATAGCCTAAATTCAATATAATTTTATAATAACTTCTTCATTTTTCATTTACAAACTGCAACTCTTTTTTATTTACTATTACATATTTCTCAACATAATGTCTAATTTTGATTAGCTAATACAACAAGTGACTACTAAATTATGCAATCTGTCTAGTACATGTAGGTGGATTATAAAATTTGTTTCTGTTTCTTTAATATATGTCCCCTAAAATATGTTTTTTCAGACTACGTTACCTGAGAAACGCCGATCGTCAACTGAACAGCGACCAGTACCCCAAGTTGTTCTTCCCTGAGATCTACCTTCTCAGTGGCGGATACAAGTCTTTCTTCACCCAGTGTCAGGTAACGTATTTCAGTTTACATCAGTACTATACTATAATGTGTAATATATTATGTACCAAACAAATGACAAATTATATTGTTATGGTCAAAAACAAATATATCTTACTTCGAAACCTATACAAACATTTCTAAAGAGATGTAAAATTAAATATGTCAATGTTAACAGGTCCAAAGATTTTTTAAATAATAATTTACTGACACGCAGACGATAAATATGATGAGTTCAAAATGTCTTCTTTATATTAACCCCATGTGGCTAACATAGCATACCAGTAATCACATCGCTATGTTGTTATAAATTAAATGGAAGTTATATGTTTTTATATATAAAATCTGTCTTTACATTACCTCATTAATTATATTTTATATTACATTTCACTCATGCCATATTATCTATATCTATTTACAGAACTACTGCACGCCCGTGGACTACGTGCCCATGCTTGACAGGACACACGCTGATGATCTACGTCACTTCCGGTCCCGCTCCAAGTCTTGGACAGCAGGACAGAGTAGACGACGAGTTGACCAGCTGCAGACGTTGTGTACATCGCTGTCGTTCGAATGAAGTGTAACAACTTCATTATACTGCATCGACGTCATCGTGTAGAGACGTGATCGTGAAGTGTAGAGACGTCATTCTGCCATCTGCTATGTTGTGTCGGTGGATGTTTACCGACTTTAATTGTTACGTGCATGTCGTTTTGTATATGTACTGTGGAAATGTTGGCGTATATTTGACATTTACTGTCAGTGTGTAAATAATGTTATTGCAGCGAATGTTATTTGATACATTTACTGTGTAAATACTGTTATGTCACCGGACGTTATCTGACAATATTACTGTATATATAATGTTATGTCAGCGAATGTTATCAGGCAAAATTACTATGTAAAAATAATGTCATGTCAGCGGATGTTATCTGACAAAATTACTGTACATATAATGTTATGTCAGCGGATGTTATCTGGCAAAATTACTGTGCAAATAATGTTATATCCTCCGATGTTATCTGGCAAAAACACAATGTGCAAATAATGTTATGTCAGCGGATGTTATTGTAATTATGATTATTTTTATTTGGAATAAAATAAATATAGAAATAGAAATTGTTTGTTTTAATGAGATGTAACTGACAATCAGGAAATGATATTAATCTGTGATGAGACTATTTTTACCACTGCCAGTTGCCAGTGCCAGATCATATTAGGGTCTCCCTTTGTCTTGTTCAGAACACAACCTTTAAAAGTAAGTGTCTACTGAATTGCAGACCAAAAGCTGTATATAAGTACAACACTGGAGTCTGGATTACACAACGTGGTTTTAGATTTATTTGCAATACACTAGATAATATTTACCTGTGTTCTACACTAGACAATATTGACCACATTAATGATTAAAATAAAACGCGTTGTCATTTTGACAAAAAAAGTCACATGGTCAATACAAAGTCACAATGACCCCTTTATATGCTACTATTAAAATAAAATTATATTAACCGTAATCATTTGTTAAACGGCACATATATTTTGTTAAAATATGTCACCTATAGTGCAGACACAACTGTGATGGCAATACAATCATTTTGATTCAGTGAATCATAAAGGTACTTTTCATTATTGTTTTTTAGCAACTCCTAAAGTCAATATGGCCAGGCCATAGCTCATTAGTAAGCTTGTTGTATGTAGTTTATTACAAATGCTTGTTGATTGTTAAAAGTGGTCACCATTTTAGGATAATTACATCACTTGACCCCAGTAATTTTGGTAAAAAGCATAGTTACAAATAAATATCTTGAATATCTCTTATTTTTGAAGACTAAAGACAAATTTTGCTCGTTTTTGATGGATCATTGGACTAATGTTTGAATTAGAAGTCACCTTATTATCTTTATTTATTTATTATACCTCACGGCCCCTTTCTTTTACTCCTTTAAATTCCGACTCATTTCTCCCCGATCAGGTGACTACGAGTCATAATTACCAAATAGCCGATGATTAATTAATCAATGTGCTCTATTGGTGCGAGTGCGAATAATGTTTACATGCTCATATACCACTAGAGTTACGAACCTGTCCGTCCCGGGCCTGTCTCTGGATAGTCAGAGGCTTGTCCCGGGTCAGAAAAAAAAATTAAGCGGACAATTTTGAAATTTACATCCAAAAATTAAATAGTGAGCCTTTAAAATTTTGATGCGCCTCTCTAATTAATATAATTAAATAAATAAAATTCTACTCATTAGATTTGGTCGCTAAATAGATCGGGTGGTCAAAAAGAAATTAGATAAGATCTGTGGCCTGACTCGGGATGGGGGGGGGGGGGTAGGTATTGTTGAAAATGGGCAGAATTTTGAAAATAGCAATTAGTAAAAAAGTTAATAGAATTTAAAAAAAACGAAGAAAAGTTACAAGCCAAAAATAAAAAGAATTGACTGCTCGGTCGAATATTTATATAATTTGGAGCATTTTAGAAGGACAGTCCAAAAATAAATGAGAGAAAGAAGAGAGTATCGGACTATTTTTTTTTTTTTTTTTTTTTAAAGTAATTTCGACATAAACTTTTGAACGAAGGTCTAAAAGTTTAAAGTCCGATCTATATGTCCACGTGAGTGGCCTCGTTAAGGCCGTTAAGGTGCACAGCCTGTAGGGACGAGATGGGTTGCATCCCGTCAAAAAAAAACCTAGATTGACAGTCAGTAGACGTTGAAGGTGTAGTGCTGTGCTGAAATACAGATCTTGAGAAGCCGGATCCGTCTGAACGAGAGAGAGGATCAGACTAGGGTGTAGTCCAGTCGTCATGGGTTGGTATAGTGGTGCGGACGGGCCCGACTCCGGAGGATACGAGATGGTATCACAATAAAACAAAGTAAAGTCTAGAAAAGAGTAGTAGGGGCCGACCCCGCTTCCTATTTCTTCTTAGAATGGGGCGGTCAATCTTCCAGTGCTGTTAGGACAGGCTTGGACATGTAGAGACTAAACGCAAACAACCGTGGCGTTCTGCAGAATGGCCGTCATACGAGTCACGAAAAAACAAGTCAACATAGTCAGACGGAGAAATGACGTGGAGGCGAGGAATCTCGCTTAAAAAGAATCCAACATGGTGGTGCAGACTGTCGCAACGAGAAGCGTTCCAACGTTCAATCAGTTCCAATGGCCACATACATCCCAGTAGAAAACTTCGCTTCGCTGATAAAAACAACAAAGTGAAGGATCCCCAAGTCGAGCCACGAAAGCACGTGCAGTGTGCACAAGCGAAACAAACACGTCTTACCGCGAGGAGCTCCAGACTGCGAATGGCTCTATTGGTGTCATTAAACAAAACAAACTTTAACTTTTTAAAATATTTTATTTTAATTTCTTTATTTTTTTTTTTTTTTTTTTTTTTTTTTTATTATTATTATTATTATTATTATTATATAATATATATATTATTATTATTTTTTTTTTTTTTTTACTATTTTTGGAGGGCTTCCTAAATGTGATTCTTTCATAGAACTTTCTACACTCTTTTTATTAATAATTTCAACAATTGTTGTTTGTGCTGGGGTGTCGTTGAACATTTATTCATTCATTCATACCTTGTCGTGGTTGTATGGAGAGAGCAAGGTGGCATCAGTTTTGATAGTTCAGAGAGAGTTTTTACCCCATCTATGACAACACGTTTTTTGTCTTCAGAAAATGCATAAATTAATATAATTATTCTTGACGGAAAGTCACGACTAATATCCTGTCTGTGGTAAAGAACATATAAAAGATCCCTTGCTGCAAAATTACCAAATATTTGACATCCAAAAGCCGATGATTAATAAATCAATGTGCTCTAGTGGTGTCGTTAAACAAAAACAAAACTATAACGTTTAACTTAAAATACACCAGTGTGCCTTTCGAACCATTACAAGTCATGGTTAAAGCGATATTTTATCATGTAAAATAATTGCTATTTGTTTGGAAGTCAACAGGTTCTTCTATTGTTTTGTATGTATATGTATATATATATTAATCTATACATATAACCTGGAAAGTTTACAATAATAAAGATATTAAACTGGAATGTGTAAAGTCATTCTAAGCCTAATTAAGATCAGCGTGGCTAGCCTGTGGTTTACTGTCTTTTATGTGAACGATGGAAGCCCTCTTATGTCCTTAATTATATAGCTTGATTTATTTATTTCAGTAACCAAAATAGGTTGACGTCTCTCTCTCTCTCTCTATTCCGTCCTCAAATGGTATATCAAGGCTATGGTATGTGCTATCCTGTCTGTGGGAAGGTGCAATTAAAAGATGACTTTCTGCTATTAGGAAAAGGAAATTACCATATGTCTAACATCCAACAGCCGGTGATTAATTAATCAACGTGTGTTAGTGGTGTCGTTAAAACAAATTCAAATTCTTTATTACTTTAAGTTTTTACAACTTATCAAATTATACAAACATAAACATAAAATAAATAAATAATGTACAGGATAATGGTGGAGAGTCATTTACCTTATTAAATACATAAGATATACTCATACATACATAGTCATACACACATGCCTCAATAGCTCAGAGCGCATCGTGGTTAGTCTTGCTATTTGCGGGCGATTCGGTGCCACTGGTTCAAGTCCCAGCAACGGCATGGGACAATTTGTGAGGCCAGAAAGGATTTAATTATCCCTTGTGCTAGTGCGTCAACTTCGACATACATACAACATACATACATACATACATACATACATACATACATGTCTTTGGTGATAATGTTTTATAAATTTGGCTCTTATATTAATGAATCTAGGACATTGGAGAATAAAGTGATACTCGTCTTCTATTTCATTTTTATCACAAAGTGTGCATATTCTTTGAGATCTTGCAATATTTTTGTGTCTACTCAATTCTGTATTTAACTTATGGGCACACATTCTAATTATAGCTATTTTTTTAAATGACAAATGTCTAATGTTTTTTAAAGATAAGTCTGTAAGCTAAATTCATTTACCAAATATTAATATAAATTTCCTTTTGGCGTAGCCATTATTCTGCTATAACATTGCTGCTTAAACACATCACATAGCCTTTCTTTAAGTACATTATAAATACTTTCATCAACATGTGTTAAGTTCCATATATATGTTAGACCAAGTGCATTAAATCTTTTTAACGTTCAATAACCAGTTATCACCATATTGCTCCATTTCATCATATATAGCTTTTAATGTACAGTTATTAGTATTATGTAGTTTTACCTAAATTAGTCGAAGGATAACTTTACTTTCTTAGGAATAAAATTCAGTGAAAATTTTGAAGAAATTGTAACATTAAATTATACAGAAAAGGTTGATGAAATTTCAAAATTATTGTAAGCATGGTCAAAAAGACATCTTACTTTATTAGGAAGAATTGTTGTTATCAAAACTTTAGCTCTTTCCAAATTGGTCCATTTGATTATTAGTATTCCCAAACCTAACTGTAAAACATTAAACAAAATTAATCAAATATTCTACTCTTATATTGGGAAAAATTCTGTTGATCGCATAGCCAGAAAAACATTAATACAAGAAATTGAAACTGGAGGATTAAAGATGATTAATTTGGGGGTTTTTTTAACGCTCTTAAATTAACCTGGATAATGAGGGTAATCATTTACAGTTGTTTGTTCTTATTCCTGTGAACTATGGAAGCCCTTACGAGTGTAAGAAAGTCATTAGCCTAATTAAGTCCGGGCTAGCTGGTCTGTGATTAGATTTAACCCGGGATTCGATCAGTCCGGCATCTGTGAGGAAAGTCACTCTCTTTCAACGTCATTGTTCTTCAATGATCACCTCCCCTTTGTTATTCCTCTCAAGCTAATCATCGCCCCGCCCTTGAATAGGGTTCCGTTGAACTCACGTTCAAATGAATAAGGGAAGTAACAACTAACATTACCATGGCCCCCAAAAAAATTCTCTTAGGGTACCCTGAAGAAAACAGTTATAAATATCATCATTACATTGGCAAAACAATATATATATAGTTCAAAATTTGATAACAAAACCCCAAGTTTTGAAATCCTCAAAGTCAAAATAAATGTTTATCATAATTTAGAAAAAGCTGCATATTGTAATAAGAATAAATACGAGAAATTTATTAAAAAATGGAAATTATGGAATCATACTTTTCAGCAGACTCAAACCTGATGGGTGACAAAATAGTTCTGGACTAGGTAAAAACAGAGAATGTTTTGGTGTGTTGACTATGTTCATAAACAAGGAAAAACTGCATCATAAAAGACTGAAAAAATACAAAAACAAACCTTTATATAGTAACCTTTTCTATAAGCTTAGTATATGAAAAACAAGTGTGTATTGGCTTATATTCTACTTTTTGTGCAATGTGTAAATGTATGTGTGGCACTATAATACTTGTATATTGTGAAAATGGCAGGAAAAATGCCCCCCCAAAAACGTATTATGTAGTTTTATCCAGTATTGAAAGATTCTTAGTTTTCTAATAATACACAATGGAAATCGTCCTAATTCATTATAACAGGAGTGGATAATTTAGCTTATTTTTATTACTTATTACAATTAATCGTTATTATTAGATATATGCCTTTTAAGTTTTTCTTTAAAAACAACTGAATTGAATGTGTGTTTTTACAGTTGTTTGTTCTTATCCCTTGGAACTATGGAAGCCCTTACGAGTGTAAGAAAGTCATTAGCCTAATTAAGTCCGGGCTAGCTGGTCTGTGATTAGATTTAACCCGGGATTCGATCAGTCGGCATCTGTGAGGAAAGTCACTCTCTTTCAACGTCATTGTTCTTCAATGATCACCTCCCCTTTGTTATTCCCCTCAAGCTAATCATCGCTACGCCCTTGAATAGGGTTCCGTTGAACTCACGTTCATGTAAAAAAAAAAACAATTCTGCTTTTACGTTTAGATGTGAACACATTTCGTTTAATCATCTGACTAGGACTTCTTGACTATATATTCCGAGGTTTATGGGCGAATCTGAACCATTCTCGTCATTTATCACACCGATCCACACGCAGTTACGTTCATTCTCTCCAAAGCAGATCAAGATGGTTTCCAGAAGTTTGTGTTTTGACGCCGACCTGTCCCCGCCTCCCGAAACAGGTGACGACGACTTCAACGACGTCTTCTTCAGCAGTTCGAGTCCTTGGGTCAACGAGGATTCACGAGACAGTGGATACGGTTCTCCAAACAACCAGGTTAGTGAAATATTTTTTAAAATGATCAAAATAAAGTATTTTTCAAAACCCTGAACGTAAAATTATCGACCAAATTAACATTAACAAATTTTTTTAATTAATTTATTCCAGCTTTGGAATATATATTATTTATACGATATTTATTAGTATGCATATAATATATAAGCCTTATATTATACATTGCATCAAGGACAACAATAAACCATTTAATTTTAGTTCATATTATTTTATGATATAAAATTGTAACAAAAATGCATTAATTTAATTTCTTTAAAACAAGCTATATTTTTTTTTTTTTTTTTTTTTATGTTTTTGCTGCAGAGTCCATCTTGGAGGTATGTGGAATAAATGATGCGGTAAATTATGTATATGTAATACGATATTATAAACGTAATATACGTAATTGTAATAAATGTTTCTCATTCAGGTTTTGTCTCCCTCACCTAAACGAATCTACCACAACGCTCGGAGGAGTCTGTTTTCCAGGAAAAGACTTAGAGACGATGATGTTGAAGCTGACGTCGTTCCAAAACGTCGTCGACTTCCTGCCGCAACGTGTGACGTACACAGTGATATCATCCAGCGACTGGAAGGTGAAGGTCATTTGATTGGTGATGGCTCTCAGGTATGTTAAAAGTTTTTATTTTTAGACGTGTCAATCATAATTTATAATACTTTTTTAATTTTTTTAATTTTGGAATTGGAAACCTAAAGTGTTACTTTTGAACGAAGATTTCAACAATAGAATTTTTGTTTTCAAAACGAAACATTTTAACAATTGTAATCATGGTTTGTAAATGGTTAATATTTCAGCAATAATATTATTGTTACTGTTTCTGTATTTTTCAACGTAAAAATTTAGTCATTGTTGCTATTTTCCATTAAACTATTTTAACAATTGTTATATTTATTACAGAACCACTCCCTGCCTACCGTTTGTGGAAGTAAACCTGATATCGCATCTATTTCTTCTACTACCGTGAGTATAAATATTTATTGTTAGAAATTACAGCCAAACGTCACCATATTTTATTATGTCGCCAAAGATTGCTATACATATAAACATATACATAAACATATTTTATGGTTTTTAGTTTTATTTATTGAAAATACAATACTTTTACGAGTGTCTTGTGTACTTTTATTGCTGTATTATTACAGTCCAACTCTTGTTTTTATTTATCTGTACACAAGGTGAGACGTAAATAACGAATTTGTTTGTCTGTGTTATACACATTTTTAACTTGTGTTCAGATTTCTCATTCCTTATGAATGAATGAATGAATGAATGTTTAACGACACACCAGCACAAAAAAATACATCGGCTATTGGGTGTCAAACTATGGTAATGCAAACAAATAAAGTGATGATCAACATCAATATAAAAATTCAAGATTTAAATAAAAACACAGTGTAAAGAACTGTGCAAAAATACAAATATCACAGACAGATACTGACTTTTACTCAAAATTTAAATTTTGTGCTGTATTGGCCATTCTCAAAGAGAATGTTACACCCCTGCACCACGGTGAGGTTACAGCACGCGCTGGGGCATTCCTTATGAAGTATGATCACAGTCAATTATATGATTTTTCATTATACAAAATACATGACCTATATATTGGTCCAATATTTGTATTAGATAATAATAAAATATTACATCTTTGTACAGTATTTGTTATAAAATATTCTCATGTGTTTTGAAAAATTGAATACAAATTTTAAATCGATAATAATTAATGGTATTTTTAGATACGATAGCGAATAATGTATGTAGTGACTGTAATTAATAATGAGAAAATCGTTGTACAGTATGTTATATAAAATATTTACACGTGTTGTTTTGAAAAAATGAATACAAACCTGAAAAAGAGCTATTAAAGTATACATTTCTATTTTTATAAGATAACTAATAATAATTTCATACATGTAGTCATTGTAAACCTGATTTTTGTTGAAAGTTGTCCGAGTTGATCGATGGGATGTACGAGGACGACATTTCCAGTTTCCAGATCATCGACTGTAGATACCCGTACGAGTTTGAAGGAGGTCGCATTAAGGTATACACTTGTTAACATTTACTTACATTTACAGGGCCGTAGCTAGGAGTTTTTTTTTTTTGGTTTTTTTTTTTTGGGGGGGGGGGGGGGGGGCAACTGAGTAGTTAATAGTCTAAAACTCCTTAAACAGTTAAGAAGAGAATTTTCTTTAAGTTTCTATGCTTTTTTCGGGGGGGGGGGGGCAAGGGGGGCAGATGGCTACGGCCCTGATTAATAAGCATTTCTTTAGAATAAATTAACAACCGTAAAACTTATAAACTACAATATGTATGAATAATATAATGTTGTATTATAAATTGACATTAATTGCCGTACAATCTTGTTTATATGAATTAATGTGATATAAATATTTAAATATCACGCATCACCAACAACTGTTCAGGGCGCCATGAACGTGTACAGACCGGAAGATGTGAACAGTCTGCTGAGATCACAGTCACGTGAGGAGCTGTCACGTGACAAGAAGAAAGTTTTGGTCTTCCACTGTGAATTCTTCTCACAACCTTGGGCGTACGACCCGGGGGGGGGGGGGGGGGGCAGGGGGCGGGCAGAACAGTGGGAAAACAGTGGGGAAAATTCGTGCAAATTTTATCTGGGTAAAAATTCGGGCAAATCAACCCCTCCAGCACCCCTAAATCAAATAGTCCCCCATACGCCCATGCTCACAACGAGCGCCTAAACTGTAAGTTTACATTCTCTTAAAATACGTTTCACTTATTATCAAAAGACTGGCCTAAATTCAATATCATTTTGTTGATTTCTAATTAATGTCAGTACAATAGCCTAAATTCAATATAATTTTATAATAACTTCTTCATTTTTCATTTACAAACTGCAACTCTTTTTTATTTACTATTACATATTTCTCAACATAATGTCTAATTTTGATTAGCTAATACAACAAGTGACTACTAAATTATGCAATTTGTCTAGTACATGTAGGTGGATTATAAAATTTGTTTCTGTTTCTTTAATATATGTCCCCTAAAATATGTTTTTTCAGACTACGTTACCTGAGAAACGCCGATCGTCAACTGAACAGCGACCAGTACCCCAAGTTGTTCTTCCCTGAGATCTACCTTCTCAGTGGCGGATACAAGTCTTTCTTCACCCAGTGTCAGGTAACGTATTTCAGTTTACATCAGTACTAGACTATAATGTGTAATATATTATGTGCCAAACAAATGACAAATGATATTGTTATGGTCAAAAACAAATATATCTTACTTCGTAACCTATACAAACATTTCTAAAGAGATGTAAAATTAAATATGTCAATGTTAACAGGTCCAAAGATTTTTTAAATAATAATTTACTGACACGCAAACGATAAATATGATGAGTTCAAAATGTCTTCTTTATATTAACCCCATGTGGCTAACATAGCATACCAGTAATCACATCGCTATGTTGTTATAAATTAAATGGAAGTTATATGTTTTTATATATAAAATCTGTCTTTACATTACCTCATTAATTATATTTTATATTACATTTCACTCATGCCATATTATCTATATCTATTTACAGAACTACTGCACGCCCGTGGACTACGTGCCCATGCTTGACAGGACACACGCTGGTTATCTACGTCACTTCCGGTCACGCTCCAAGTCTTGGACAGCAGGACAGAGTAGACGACGAGTTGATCAGCTGCAGACGTTGTGTACATCGCTGTTGTGTCGGTGGATGTTTACCGACTTTAATTGTTACGTGCATGTCGTTTTTCATATGTACTGTGGAAATGTTGGCGTGTATTTGACATTTACTGTCAGTGTGTAAATAATGTTATTGCAGCGAATGTTATCTGGTAAATTTACTGTATAAATACTGTTATGTCACCGGACGTTATCTGACAATATTATGTGCAAATTATGTCGGCGAATGTTATCAGGCAAAATTACTATGTAAAAATAATGTTATGTCAGCGGATGTTATCTGACAAAATTACTGTACATATAATGTTATATCATCGGATGTTATCTGGGGAAAATACGATGTGCAAATAATGTTATGTCGGGATGTTATCTGTCAAAAACACAATGTGCAAATAATGTTATGTCAGCGGATGTTATCTGACATTGCTAAAAAATATTGTAATTGTGATTATTTTTATTTGGAATAAAATAAATATATAGAAATTGAAATTGTTTGTTTTAATGAGATGTAACTGACAATCAGGAAATGATATTAATCTGTGATGAGACTATTTTTACCACTGCCAGTTGCCAGTGCCAGATCATATTAGGGTCTCCCTTTGTCTTGTCCAGAACACAACCTTTAAAAGTAAGTGTCTACTGAATTGCAGACCAAAAGCTGTATATAAGTACAACACTGGATTAATATATCAATGTGTTCTAGTGGTGTCGTTAAACAACAAACTTTGGTGTATATTTGACATTTACTGACGGTGTTTGTAAATAATGTTATTGCAGCGAATGTTATCTGGTAAATTTACTGTGTATATAATGTTATGTCAGCGGACGTTATCTGGCAATATTATTGTGTAAATAATGTTACATCATCTGACATCGCTGAAACGATAGTATTGACATTTTTTGTTGAATAAAATAAATATATAGAAATTAAAATCGTTTGTTTTAATGAGATGTATTAACATGTTTTTGACACTCAGGACATATTAATTTAAACAACCAATGTAACGAAACTACTGTGGTCAATTAGGCAGGGCGAAATCATACTAGACTATATGCTAGTATTAGGGTCTCCCTTTATTCTGCCCGTAGAGACCAAAATAGATATTATTAAACAAGCTTGTGTGTTGTACTGATTTTACGAAACGAGTGTCAGGAGTTTTGTATTGCATCCTGACACGAGTTTCATAAAATCAGTACGACTCACACGCAAGTATAATAATTTCTTTATTGTCCATATTATTGTTGTTTTCTTTATGAATAACAAGACCAAACTCAAATGTTTCAGTCACAATTAGGAGATGACGAAATAACGTCATATTTCAAATGCACAGTCCGAGCTAGGACTAGGAAACAACGTCATGTTATGACGTCGCTTCCCAAAATTACGTCATTAGACTTGTTATTACACGTGTGCTTGGTAAGATTATTATTAACTCGGTTGTGTTGATCCATATGGATAATAGATATTATTATACAAGCTTGTGTGTCGTACTGATTTTACGAAACGAGTGTCAGGATTATTGTTTCGTAAAATCAGTACGATTCACACGCGAGTGTAATAATTTCTTTATTATCCACATTATTCCAAGTCATTTTGACGAGTTTACGCTGGAGAAGCCGCATTAAGTTATGGCATCGCTTCACAAAATTACGTCATTCGCTGTAGACGTGAAATCATGACGACACTCGTGGGTCATACTGGTTATATTTCCTAGGAATAAATTACTCAAGCTTCCATATTGGTTTCTGTTCTAGAATTATTTCTAACAGTCTGTTCCGGATAGGACAAACAGAAAATCCCTATGTGAAATGGCCCACCAGCATTCTAATGAAGTAAATTTTACCAGTGTTCTATAGCAAACAATATTTACCAGTGTTCTGCACTGGACAATATTTGCCTGTTCTACAGTAGACCCATATTTACCAGCGTTCTACAGTAGAAAATACTTACAAATATTCTATAGTAGACAATAGTTATCAGAGTTCTATAAAAGACAATTACAATCGTATCAGTAACCACCATCGGCCAATCAAAAGGCTTTCTTCTATTCGTGTAAGAGGTGTATCAGTAGGCTAACCACCACAGGCCAATCAAAAGGCTTTCTTCTATTCGTGTAAGAGGTGTATCAGTAGGCTAACCACCACAGGCCAATCAAAAGGCTTTCTTCTATTCGTGCAGAGGTGTGACTTAACCTGCAGAGAACTTTAAGTCTAAATAATAACAAAGACAACAGAACATAAAATAACATGTTTAATTTTGAAAGAATTGTATTACATTTGACACAATCCATCAGGCTGAATGTGAATTACATTTTACACAATCAACGAGCAGAAACACGTAGTTTTAATCAGCCAAGCGTATCAAATCGTCATTTCATATACACGTTCCAATTGCAAACATTAATTAATGAGGCATCCCATGCAACTCCACAATTCAAGGACATTTTCTGTGGACAAACTCGACCGCAACACGAGATCTAGAAATATTCCTAAAGGAAAATTAATATATTTACAGTAGGAAAACATATTGGTTTACACAAGTTACGCACACGACAACCTAACGGTGTTTTTTTTTAATGACACTGGTTCTACTTTTCTGTTTTGCAAAAGAAAAAAAAAGAAAAATTATAATAATAATAATAATAATAATAATAATAATAATAATAAAAATCAGTGGGAGCAACTAAAAACACAAGGACAGTGAGAAAAACACATCATGTTTGGCAAAAGTGATAGTAAGTTACAGTAACGTGTAATTTAACGAATACAATAAGCTGTAATAACCAAACATATTGCACTGTCTATTAATATGTCCAACGTCTGTAATAGCCTTTCGTTTCTTTATATCGGGTCACGCTACTGAGATTAGTTTCAAACCACCGAGATTTGTTTCAAATATCAGGGCTAGGCAACATTTGCCTATACAATGGCATTCCAAACGTGCTAAACGTGCAAAGTGAGGAAATATGAGAAACCTTCAAAGAACAATTTTCGTTAAAATCTACACAACTGTCAGCATCACTACAATCATAATCCCAACTGCAAAAATTTATTAAAATTAAAGTTAAACACCCAGAATAAAATATTACCATAATAATACAATATTCAAAAGCCATTATTTCCTGAGCTGGCAAACAAAATTTAAAAAAGTACTGAACGCCAAAAGAAATTATACAATGATTATTTTTCACATTTAATCTGGTTAAAAAAAATTAAAATCGTCACTTTGGTTATATCAAATCAGATTTCATTAACAAGTCACTTCAGAAAAATGCCATTAATTTTTTAAATAAAATAATACGTCGAGACATTGGACAAATCAAAATCCTCAATCGAAAACTGGAGGTAAAATTATATATCTCGGATAAATAGGAACTTCAGCGTCTTTAAATAATGGTGCCCATCGTCAAGTCGAAATTATACCCCATCGCCATGGGGAGGTAACCAAATGTGCCAAAAGTTTTGTCAGTCACTTTCCACGTCTGTGGCAATGTAGTCAGGGCACGGGTTTGTTGGTTATGTGAAACTGTGTATGCATTGATTTGAAGCTCAGATTGGATTGAAGCATGCCTGTTGCACCACTGCCCTGAACATTAGTTAGCCTATCCATTTAACACTTCAATATCCAATACGTTTTTCCAATGGGTACTTTAGACATTTGACTTGGTATGATCTAGCCACTTGCATACTTTGAAGTTGCACGTGCTTATTGTGCAAAACGAGTTTTCCGGACCAGCCTGTGCAACACAATTCAAATAGTGAAAATTCTGCATTAAAATTGTATTTTGGCTAAAAAGGAAAAATGGTCCACTGAATACAAAGAGATTATTATACGAGCTTGTGTCGTACTGATTTTATGAAACGAGTGTCAGGATTTTTGTTTTGCGACAGCGAGGGTAATACATGAATCCCGACATGAGTTTCGTAAAATCAGTAAGACTCACACGCGAGTGTAATAACTTCTTTATTATCCATATTATTATTATTGATTTCTTTATGAATAACAAGACCCAACTCAAAATGTTTCAGCCACAACTAGGAGACGACGAAATGACATCGTATTTCAAATGCACAGTCTAAGCTAGGACTGGAGAAGCAACGTCATGTTATGACGTCGCTTCCCCAAATTACGTCATTACACTTGTTATTACACGTGTGCTTCGTATGATTATTATTAACTCGGTTATGTTGAACCATGTGGATAATAATGATATGTTTTCCATGTCTGCAGCGGTGTAGTGTATGGACTGAAAGTTATACAGAATAACATGTGTGAATAGCAATGTCATCCTGGGTCCATATTTTCGAAGCTATCTTAGCCTACGAAATCGTGAAATCATCGTAAGCTATGACGTCACTATGGCGTGCGCTGTAGTGACGTCACAACCTACGACGGTTTTACGATTTCGTAACGCTTCGCTAAGATGGCTTCGAAAATAGGGCCCCTGGTTTTAGATTAAAGCGTGTTACATTTAGTATTAAATTTTGTAAAATACTTTATGTTGTTTATGTAACAGTAGAAGTAGGAACACTTTTTACTTGTTATTTGGAACACAAAGTATACAGAAAAATACATTTAAACCGTGGAGCTCATAATAACAATTTTATTATAAAATTAACCTTATTCTGTGAATGACATGCATTAAACTCCCAGGAAGAGCCTTCAATTTAAAAATGTTTTTCATGGTTTAATGATGCACTAATATATATATTAGTTCACCATTAAATCACATTTATTCTAATCAAGTTTATTTTGTGTACATACTTGATGTTTTCTCAAGAAAACCAGTAGCTGGTCTAACAATGATTTTGCTTTTTGACAATAAACATTTTACTTTGATTTCTTTATTGGAGTATCAACACAAATTTATTATGATCGCAACGCTGAATGGTGAAATGTATACAAGTACGGTCCATCTGACCTATATTACGAGAGAATGGTAAAAGACATTCAGCACCAGTGCCCTGAACAAAAGTATCAATGATATCTAGAAATGACAGCAACTCAATGATAGAACTGGCAGTGACTCAATATTGAAACCAGCAGCGACTATTGATGAAACCGAGTGACTCAATGATAGCCTGCCAATGACTCAATGATAGACCTGCCAGTGCCTCACTGATGAAACTGACAGTGACTACTCACTGATGAAACTGACGGTGACTCATTGATGAAACTGACAGTGACTCATTGATAGACCAGATAGAAATGCAATGATAGACCAGACAGTGACTCAATGATAGAACCGACAGTGACACGATGATTAAACTGACAGTGACTCAATGACGAATCTGTTAGGTCACTCAATGATAGAACTGACAGTGACTCACTGACAGACCTGCCAGTGACTCATTCACAGACCTGGCAGTGACTCATTCACAGAACTGACAGCGACTCGTTGATAGACCTGGCAGTGACTCATTGATAGACCTGGCAGTGACTCATTGATAGAACTGACAGCGACTCATTGATAGAACTGACAGCGACTCAATGATAGAACTGACAGCGACTCATTGGTAGACCTGGCAGTGACTCATTGGTAGACCTGGCAGTGACTCATTGATAAAACGGACATACATGGGCCAGCTCTACTGTTAGGTGCTCTGAGTGGTTGCCTCAGCTATAAAAACCTGTCATAATATATTGATTTTTATACTAATAATTTAGAAAAGTATATCTGAATTTAACTTGAACTGACTTTCAAACTGCACCCTCATTAATATAAAAGCTGTGTACAAACTAGAACATATGCCTCCCAAAAGATTCATCTTAATTAGCTTACAAAATCGTGGACATAAACTACACACAATTACGACTTTAAACAGTTAAATGAAATACATCCTGCAAAATGCATCTTTATGAATGCTGTGAAAAAACGAATGTATAAAATAGCATCAAGGCAGTCACAGAACTGATCACTTGGGGAAGGAGGCAGCATCATACCGTAATCATCATCTCAGTCAAATGTTCTCTCTGCATACTTGGATTAAATACAATTTTATCGTGTGGGTGGTGGATGTACAAAAACAATTGCCTCCCATGCAATTAATTCTGAAACGGCCTTTAACAGAATGTTCAGGGTACTTTTATGAAAGCTTTGGTAGAAAGAAAGTACCAAAGTAAGCAGACTATCTGTTACCCAACCCCCCCCCCCCCCCCCCCCCCCCAATTTTTTTTTATCACTACTGTTACAAATATATCTACACAAAATACAACAGGAAAAGACAATAATATGAATTTTGATATTGGAGCTACTATGGTTTGACTTTAGATGTTGTTACTGGTGCACAGGTGGGTATGACAACAGAATACGCCATTATTTTGGTTGAGTGGTTGTAACACACGAGGCATAGAAGTGAAAAGATAAAACATACATGCACTAACAGATTGCCGGTACTCGTATCAACAAACCCCATTCTTTAACTTAACAAATCCTTGTTTTCTCTACAAAAGAGGAAAAGCACTTTTCAAATATATTGAATGTTAGTGCCTCGGTTATTAGGTGAATTACATCCTATCAATTACAAAGGGGATCACTTTAACACATACAAAAAACCAAAAACCGTAACAAGCATGTATAATATTGATACACAATTGCAGAGAACATCTTATGCAATGTAGAAATCATTTATAATGTTTTATACAAAAAACACATACAATGCAAATATCAAAATCAGGTTTTTAACTGCTGCATCAGTCTAACAAAATGCTAAAGAATTTTCAAACCGCAACCTCATCAATACAAATGTTGTGTACAAACTGTACCATACACCTCACAAAACATTCACCACGAGTAAGAAACTCGTTAAGCACCTACATGTACTGTCAAGTAGATGGTGTTTTGAAGACACTCGACCATCTAACAAAAAAATATCCTCAACATTTACCATTCTCAAGATATTTTTTATCTGCAAGGTGAACACACATAGATGTGAGTATAAAAAATTAATGGCAATAACAGAACTGTTTAAGAAAAACAAAATAAAGTTTCCCTGACTTTGATTAACATATCATTGCAAGTTAAAAATAAAAAGGAAATTGTGCAAGTTAATAATACAGTTTGAATTGATTTAATCATGATCTACATACTGCGTCCATTTTCAAGTGCAGATACATTCGGTAATCCTTCGGCATTACATGTAACCTATAATCACCAGGTGCAGTACATGTGAATGTCAACAATGTATTTTATTCAGTTAAGCAAATAAATGAGGATTCTTAATTTCTATTATACTGCATTTGAAGATAGCAGGTAAATATTTACAAGCAAAATTTATTACCAAAACTATTTGTATAGTAATTTGAAGGGAAATCGTGCTAAGACGTGAGAACGGTTTATCACCCATTTACAGTAATATTAAGTCATTTCCATCACTGATATATATACAACAGAAATATTCCGTCTAAACCTTGCTCGACTCGTGCTCCTCTTCTACACACAAAAATCTGACACCTACCCCCTTATCAAAGACTTGAATTATGGTTATAACGTTAACATAACTGTACCGCATAAAGACAATAAAACACAATAATAATAAAAATTCTATTTCAACAAATAATAGCGTTGTGGCTTTGTCAAAGAGCTACAGAAGACCACATCTCTTTAGCACCCACAAATAATTTCTCAGTGTCTGATAATGTCTTCTTAAAGCATACCTACTAAATTGCAAAAAAAACACTGCCAAGGTACACTACTCGTGTTAGGAGCCTCTAGTGTACAGCAGAGAACCCCTGTTACCTGTACATGGTATACTAAATGATTTATTGTGCAAGAATTGCAGAACCGCAGGTCGGAAGATTTATGTATATATACAGCTAAAACGTGACAATGAGTTTCATGATACGGTGAGACAATTGTAACAAAATAAATAAATCAAGATGAACGTTCAGTCCTGATTCTGTGGTAGCAGCTGGGTTGAAAATACATAATGATGAACAGTTGAGGGGAAAGTAGCGTCAAGTCAAAAACAACCTTCAGTAACCCAGACCACTTTTCCATTCTGACAAGTAACAGTGCACATAACATTTTCCTACAAAATGAAACAAAAACAAACAAAAAATAAATTAGAACAGAAATTATGAAATCATTCTCAATTAAAGTACAGTGAAATCCCCCAAAAACCAGAAGTTTTTTCAGTCCCTTTTTTAAATATCAGTACAGAAAACAACCTTTCTAAACCAGATTACCCTTAAAACCAGAATTTTTACTTGCACCCATGGGTGTCTGGCTTAGAAGGGTTTCACTGTATTCAAACAAAATAACATTTTGCATTAGTCTAAATTTTCTTTTGAAATGAGCATACAAACTATTCAATAACAGAAAAATTGTTTCTAAAAAATCTGATTAGCTAAAAAAGAAATAAAGAACCCTTTTTTTCCAAGGATGAAACCTGAAACACACATTTTTTTATTTTGCCTGATGTTTAATGTTTGTAAACTTTCTAGTGCCAATGAACCGTACTTCTATTATCATAATAGTCTTGATCATGAATATCAAGAAATAAATCAAACACACACCAAAAATATATCTTAAAACTAAAATACGAAATTTAACAAAATAATTTAAAGTTGATGAAATATTTGGCAACTAAAAATATGAAGCTAAGCCTATCCCAGTAAATTCTTCAACTATATGAACTCTAGAATAGAAGTTTGTTTTGTTTAATGACACCACTAAAGCATATTGATCGGCTATTGGATTTGGTAATTTTGACAGTGTCTTACAGAGAAAATCTACTAATTTTTCCATTAGTAGCAAGAGATCTTTTATATGCACCATGCACAAAGCAGAATAGCACATATGACGTCCTATGATATACCAGTCATGGTGCATTGGCTGGAAAAAGAAATAGCCCAATGACCCGGCCTTACCACTGAGCATATAAAAAGAAATAGCCCAATGACCCGGCCTTACCACCGAGCATATAAAAAGAAATAGCCCAATGACCCGGCCTTACCACCGAGCATATAAAAAGAAATAGCCCAATGACCCGGCCTTACCACCGAGCATATAAAAAGAAATAGCCCAATGACCCGGCCTTACCACCGAGCATATAAAAAGAAATAGCCCAATGACCCGGCCTTACCACCGAGCATATAAAAAGAAATAGCCCAATGACCCGGCCTTACCACTGAGCATATAAAAAGAATTTGTCAATAGAATTTACCTGCTCATGTACAAATATAAATGCTAATGTTGGCTGTTTTCACTGGTTGTTCGACTTCTGCTCTGTCCTTCAGCGGCCTTAACTTCAACCTTGTCCCGTGGTTTGCCAAGTCCAAAAATACTTGAATTGCGTTCCGTGTGCACGACATCATTCACAGGCTCCTTAACTGATCGGGGCAGGAGTTTTAACCTGGGTCGTTGAGATGCAGACTCTGAAAAAGAGTTAGTCAATATGAAAACACTGTACACCTAAGCATTTGTGTTATATTTTAAAGTTAAAATCTTTCTTTAAAAATATACAAGGTTGATCATTACAGCAGTGTTCAAGATTAAATTTTTTTGCCAGTATCCCAGTTGGATACTAACATTTCAAAATCTGGTATCCCACCTGAGAATTTAGTATTATATGGTATCCCGGTGGGATACTGGGTTCTTGAAGTCTGGTATCCAAAATTAAATTCTGGTATCCCCGGGATATCGGGATACCGTTAATCTCGAACACTGCAGCAGTGACAGACACGTGTTGACAGGTGATACAAAAACATGTTGATCAGGCTGGCAAAACTATACTATGAGTGCATTAATTCAGAGGGTTTTTTTCAATCAAATTGTTATCTACCAGTTTTATACATATATTCACAATCAAGATGTGTTGTTTTAACAATTGTTTTATGAATTAAATTAACGCTGTTTGTTTGTTTACAAATATACCCCAACACTTGTTTCAAGATGTAATGTAATGTCATTAACATGCGCAAACTTTTGTGCCGTGCAGACTAATGTGACATGAGTGTACATATACCTGTTTGTTACCCACATGGTTTACAATAAACAAAATGAAGTCGCTAGAGTGGTGACCTTGACTTTCAACACAGAGGCAAACTGCAAACTTTTAGTAACAGTGACCTTCACCTTTGATGCAGAGATATGATCCTATTCCTATATATGAAGTTTCATAAAAATTGGATAAAAAAATTAACTCATGAGAGCGGTTACATCATTGTATCAGAGAAGCAAGTTAAGATGCTATATCCCCTCGACATCTCGTCACAAGGGGATCGCCAATTACTGAGATTGGCCTTAGTGTTAGGGCTGCACAATGGCCTATTCAGAAGGGATGCAAAGCATCTGCCAAAATTATATCTAAGTTGTCGATTAAGAGAAATTCTGGATAAATCTGAAAAACTTTCATTGCTGAATAATGCAGCATTTCAATGCTAAAGTCTAGTGTGTCAGGCCAGTAGTTCAAATTGTACTTGCGTTATGTTACACTACACTGTAATGCATGTAGATCGAACAAGGTAAGGTACCTGGTGAGGGTTCTCTGAACTCAGGCGCTCCTCCACTGTCCTGTCTGGGCCGGCGCCCACCTCCATATCCACCCCTGTCCTGACCTCGGTCGAAACCACCTCCTCTATCAAATCCTCCTCCACCACCACGAGGTTCAAAGCCACCGCGTTCAACCCCCCTCTCCCTCCCCTGAATCCACCTCGACCCCTTGATCCAGCCTGAAAGTCTCTACTGAATTCACCACCACCACCACCACGACCTCCTCTTCCTCCCCGCCCTCCTGCAAATAAAGAAAACATTTAACGAATAAGCTGTGAAACCTCATTAGCATACAATTAGAGTAGAAGAGAAAAGAAAGGATTACAACACCATAACACATTTCAATTCTTATTACCGTAAGCTCGCAATAGCTTATTGGTACAAACATAAACATATAAAATGATAAGTCATGCAATGACAAATGGCTAGTGGAGAACATAAACAAACACAGAGCAGCATAGAAAACAATTAAACAATTATAGAATTTCTATACTTAAAAGCATTTACCAGATACTTTCCTAGATTGTGTAGAATTTTTACATTTGAAGTAATTGTATAAACTTAAACATTGACAGTCTAGTCCAATAATAGCATTTTATGTATCTTTTACTTATATCTGTAAATACAGAACAACATAGTACAAAATGATATTCATCTTCTACATCACCGTTATGTGCAGACAGTCTTAGTTTAGTAATACCGTATATTGCCGTGTATTAGCCGACTTTTGAAGTCTAGAAACACTTTTCAAAAGAAGAGAGTCGGCTTATACACGGAGGCAACAAACTGGAGCATAAAATTCCGATCGAAAATACTCCAGACCGTGACCTATAAATTTTGATCAGACCCTTAGCCTTTTACAGATTATGTAACAATAATTTGTGCACAGTATAAATAAAACACCCCATCATGCAATATTATGCAGTTTTTTGTTCTTGAATGCATTATATGTTTGATGAATAATAATAAAAAATTTACTTGTTTTATTGTCATTTCAATGGTAAAAACGTACCGTATAACCGAAAATTTTCGTGGTCTTAATTTTTCATGGTTTAGGGTATAAAAACATTTCAAGGTTTCTTATTTTCGTTGTTTGCCAAATCTAAATTGAAAGTGATTTTATTTTCGAGTTTTAGCAAGTCTAGTTGTGAGAATACTTGCTATTGTTGATTAAATTTTTACCTCGGCTGCCAGTTGTTCGATACCACCGACGTGTAAAGTTAAAGTTAAACAATAGAACAGTCACCTGTAGCCTAATTGGCCACTGTGATACCCGGTATGATATTTGCCAGACAACTGATCACAGTCTTTGATTTTGTGGAAAGCCAATTACGACGTATGTGTGAACAAACCATTTAAGGATACCCTAAAGTCTGACTTCACCAGGTTTCCCTGGCTTTGAAAGACGGCGAAGTTGTAATAGACATCAAGATCGAAATGCGTACTTCGGCAATAAAACCAATTCATGCAAGGTGGATTATGAAAGTTATGGCAGAATTAAAAATACGCTAGGAAATGTTGAAATCTGCATTCATCCACCCCAGAATCACTGATGCAGTGCGGGCGGACATTGACAAAAACAATATACGAAATTTAAAAATATTTCATTATATTCTACAAACAGTGAGATTCACACAATAACGTTTTTAAAATTCTAACTTGTTGTCTTGACTATACTATTCTCTTGTCGTATCCGGTGGAATGCGCATGACAGGAAATAAAATGTTCCGGTAAATTGTCAGTGTGTTATGGTTTTCATAATAAATATTTTAGATAGAATTTGTTGATTTTTTCAAATATTTTCAAGGATTTATATTTTCGATGCCGACTACTTGCCCTCGAAACCCACAAAAATAAAAATCCTAGAAAATGTCCGGTTATACAATATTCTTTTCAACTGTCCGCCATCTTTGTTTGACCTGTGCTGAGACCAGTCTTTCATATATATAGCAAATTTAAGATACAAAACGGTGTTTTTTCCTCAAACAAGTATTATTTCTAATATTATTGTTTTGTTGGGAGGGTGCATTAAACTAAAGTAATGCCATAAATAAATTAAGCTCATTATTAACATTATCGACTGAAAAAGCATAACATGAATTCAGAATGATAATTACTCCCACTATTGTTACATGACCATACCATATACAGTGAACAGCTGCAGTCTCGGACAGCATGATCTTTTGTTTCTGTGTGTGTGTGGTGGGGGTATTAAACATGCCTCAATGATTTTACTTTTTGCTGTCCAGTGAATAAATTAATTACTTTTGTGCAGTGATATGTTGTTACAGCTTGAATTATTTATTTTTCTGTTATGCTTTATCAGTTCTAAAAAAAAAATTCATGGTAGATGTTAGCATTGCCACATTGATTGCAATCACCGTGTTCGTAATAATTAAAGGGAAAACAAATACGGCATCGAAATAAGTCGAGAACGGTCGTTCAGGTTACCGGGAGGTTACCACATGTTAGAAAAGTCGAGACAGGTGTTTCGTTCTCGATAAAAAATTTCAACGAATGGTAGTTTCGTTTCCGAAAGTAAACCAGGCAATGCATTCTGCGTTTCATTTTCTCGTCAGGAATTGCATCGATGTTCGCGCGCAAGTCAGTCCGCTTTTAAGCAGTGTCCACTAAATGAATTTATGTCCGCGTTTTGTTTTCTCGTACAAAATTGCACCGATGTTCGTGCGCACTTGTGCAATTGTAAAGCAATTTTGGCAATCCGCGTTTAAGCAGCGCCCACTAGATAAATTTACTTCCGGATTTCGTTTCTTGTATCGATGTTCGCGCGCACCGTTACAATTTCAGAACGACCGCGTAGTAGTAACAGGAATTCAATTCTAACTTTCATATAGTTGTGGAAACCTATAGGTTACCAGACTATATTTTGTGGTAACCTGTAAATGGGTTACCAGACACAATGCTTATTTCGATGCCTGCAAATATAATGAACAAGAAAAGTAAGTCTATTTGTTGACAGTATTATTTAAATCAATACAACATACAGCTGGACAAAAGATGACTTCGGCTTATACATAAGGCCGATGATTTTATACCAGATATTTAGAGTCAAACTAAGAGGTCGGCTTATCCAAGGAGTCGGCTAATACACGGCACATACTTTATACTCAACAGGTATTGACTTAATCAAGTAGTACTGCATATTTAAATTATATACCAAATATTTAAAACTATGGCTTATTGAGCATCTATCACATGGTTATTTCGTCATTTGGTCAAGAGGAGGAGAGAATGTTCTAATTGCTGCCATACAGGCTACTCCTACCAACACAACCGCAAGGCTTGTTTACATGCACTTTCTCAGACAGGACAGTACATGCCATTATGGTATTATGTTTTGTTTAACAATACATCGGCTATTAGATGTCAAGCATTTGTTTAACAACACATCGGCTATTGGATGTCAAGCATTTGTTGAACGACACATCGGCTATTGGATGTCAAACATTTGTTGAACGACACATCGGCTATTGATGATGTGAACAACACATCGGCTATTGGATGTCAAACATTTGTTTAACAACACATCGGCTATTAGATGTCAAACATTTGTTGAACGACACATCGGCTATTGGATGTCAAGCATTTGTTGAACGACACATCGGCTATTGGATGCCAAGCATTTGTTGAACGACACATTGGCTATTGGATGTCAAGCATTTGTTGAACGACACATCGGCTAATGGATGTCAAACATTTGTTTAACGACACATCGGCTATTAGATGTCAAACATTTGTTGAATGACACATTGGCTATTGGATGTCAAACATTTGATGTTATTTTTGTGTTCAATCATCCATCCATAACTTGATTAAAATGTTTTATCAGTTACAGAGGCTGGGATTTTGGTATTAATGAGGAACAAATTAAACGAAAACAAACCTTTATTATTTTGTCTTCCTTCTGCAACATCTACTCTGAGATTTCTATCTTCAAACAGCTAAAAATATAACGTTACACCATCAAAGTTCTGTGCAAATCAGGGTGTTTGTTTTGAAAGCCCCCAAAAGGTGAAACATACATTAAAATGGAGGGTGGGGAAACAGTCACAAAAATCAGGAACCTCACTGACAATCATAACAGCAGGTTATGGACTAGAAAAAAAGAAGAAACCCGTGGCTCACCAGGTATTGAACTAACTACACATCTGAAAAGTGAACAATAGCAATAATCACTCATTTGACATTAAACAATTAAGAAATGAAGATGCGAACACACAAATGATCCACTATTATCACAGCATATGCCTTGAAATTTAGTGAATTCTAATTTTATGATGGAACTTGAGAAAAAGTCCAAGATCTCTCAACCAAGTTAGAGGTTATGGCAGCCATAATTGATTTAGAATTATCACAAAAAATAACATTTGATCAGGGCTATGAATGAATTATTTGTAACAAGTTTGGTTGAAATATGCATGGTAAAACATGACAGACATATTGGATTTTGAATTGGTAAAAATATAACAACATTTACAGGACCAGGAGAGGATTATTTGGACAGAGTTTGGTTGAAACCTGCCTGGTCGAACTTAAAAAATCGAAAATGTCCCAGTCAATCAGAGGCCAAGTCAGTCAATTTGGATTCTGAATTGGCCCGAAAAATAACAACACTTTGTCAGGGTCATGAAAGGATCACTCGCCATATTCACCAATTGCAAATTTCAAAAACAATTGGCGAATTTTATTTTAATTTGGCAAAATTATTTCATGTAATAATTGATATTTTGATACAAAATAACTGGGTTTTTGTAATTTTCGAAGTTTTAATAGATAATTTGGCAACTGTTCCTGCTGATTCAGAGCTAGCCCTGATTTGGGACACATTTGGTTGAAATCTGCCTGGTGAAACTTGAGAAGAAGCCAAAAAGCGTCTCAGTCAATGAGACGCCAGGGCAGCTATTTTGGAGTTTGTATCATTGCAAAATAACAACACTTGGGGTATGAGAGTATCATTTGGATCGAGTTTGGTTTAAACGTGCTTGGTGGAACTTGAGAAGAAACTTATCAAAAATATGAAAAATTGATGTCCAATGTGTAAGCTCCCGTGACCCTTCAGTCCAGATGAGATAAAAAAAAGAATAAAACAAACCCCAAGACTTGTACAAAAAGAAAATCACAAACACATTTGAATTTTAAAATCCCCCACATCTCTAATTAAAGCCTTTCGGAACTATCAATCCTCAAGGCTAGTCAAACAATACTAGTTAAACATTGAGGTCTGGAAAATATCATCTGGATTTCACACCCAATATGAACCCTGTACTTTAAATACATCCTCAAATGACATCATCCATAGATTAAATACTTTTTGAATAATCAATCATTACATGATATTCAATACAGATCTGTTAAACTATATAGTCAAATCTGCTAAAGTGATTACCTTCATCAGATCCTCATGGGACATTAATAAGATAAGCATTTAAACATTACTTTAGCAACTATCTACAAAATTAATCTAGTCCAAAACGTAGTTAGGTTTTCACTATACACATGCAAATAATCATAATATAAATACTACTTACTGCACCATCATATGTGAGGGCTTCTTTCAATGAATCAAGATCATCAAATTCAACATAAGCAAAACCTGATGCAAAAAATAACATAACTTTGAATATGAAGAAATCAGTGAGTGTTTTCTCTCATTAGGAATAGTTAGCCTGACCTGAAACGTATGTGCATATACCAAGGCTTCTAGAAGTTTTTATAAAATCCACTAGCCATGGGATCAGTGATTTTAAAAATATTCTAGCCACAATTAACAATTTACTAGCCCTAATTACTATAAGTTAATACAATTTTACTAAATAATAGTAATAATAGGATATAACACCTAAAGAGGGAGATAGAGCTAAAAAACACTAACATTGTGAGGTGGGGGTGGGGGCAGCATATTCATATTTACAAAACAGACTTAACTGCAATATAATTCACTAGCTCTGCCACTCGCCAATTGCGAATTTTGACAAGAATTGGCGAATTTTATTTCAATTTGGCGAAAAAATATTGTGTTATAATTTATATTTTGTTGGAAAATAGTTATAGGTTTGGCATTTTTTAGATAATTAGGCAAAATTTTCTGATCACCCAGAGCTAGCCCTGCTAGCTGCCAGGCATGGCAATAGTAGTTATTTACTAGCCCAACACTGAATATCAGTGGAGTGGGGCTACCATAATCTAGAAGCCCTGCCAGGCATGGCAATAGTAGTTATTTACTAGCCCAACACTGAATATCAGTGGAGTGGGGCTACCATAATCTAGAAGCCCTGCCAGGCATGGCAATAGTAGTTATTTACTAGCCCAACACTGAATATCAGTGGAGTGGGGCTACCATAATCTAGAAGCCCTGCATATACCCAGCACCATGGATTGATTTACTCCCATCAGTGATTCAATGGAAACTGAAATCATGACATTAATCAAGTACATGTACTCCTGGAGCATTACTACAACAAGAATGAAATACAGAATGGGTAGCCAAAAAGATGGCCCAATGGAATAAAAAGAGTACTGACAATATTGCCCACAAAACAAAGTTGAAAATAAAAGTCATATAAGAAAATTATAGTCAGTTTTGTTTGATACCACTTGATTAATTAATCACTGGCTATTGGACGTCAACTATTTAATAAATCTGACATATAGTCTTCAGAGGAAACCTGCTATGTTTTTCCATTAGCAATATGGAATCTTTTAATTTTTATGTACTCCCCAACTGTCTTTGATTATATGTATCTACCAAGGTGATTTGATTCTACAACCTGAACATCCCAGGCAAGCACTCTACGGACTGAGCTAGATCCACACAAAAATGTCCTTCACTAAGAATAACTTGCTTGACAAAGATAGCCATGTTAAAAATAATAAAAATCTAATGATGCTCACAGAAATTGAATTCACATGACAAAAATGGAAACATCTGATTGGCTGTTGGGATATTGGGAGTGAACCATTTAATGGGAAGGTGCACGTGGGTTTGAGGTCATGCTAAGAAATGAAATGTTTACCCCACAAATTTCTAAATTAAAGACATATAATACCACACAAAAGATCTACAAAATACATTAAACATATATATATATATACTTGAAACAAGCACCACTACAAAAACAACCTACTGACCTTGTCAAAATGACTTACTGACTGACATAATCCCTTTTTATAAAGTTAATTATGCCATTTCTTGGTCCTGGTATGATAATACATCAGCTGTTACAGGTATTTACACAGTGTATCAAGTATTAAATGCAATATATTACCTTTAAATCGGTCTGTTTCTTTATCTCGAACAAGACGAACACTTCTAACCTAAAAAGACGTCAAAGGAATAATTAAATTACAAAAAATAGCACTTATGCACACCTGTACAGGTATTTAGAAATCAACAAATTCAGTCAAAACATTGATGTCGTAAAACATTTTTTAATTAAGTGGTACACATAATATACTGCAGAGATGACAGATTGTGCAAACTATCGTTTAATTTGTGTATAGAATTTTTCTCACATAACCTATTTGCCAGTCAAAAATAGTCATTGCTAAATGATGTGTTGCTCATCATGGTAATATTAAAAAGCAGAGAAAAACAACTTAATAAATATTACTAATTTTATACATTAAAGTTACATTCTCTGGTTACCATATTATAACATCATGTACAAATGTAAAATACAAGCTCAAATGCACTTTTAAAAAACTTGTTTGTTCGCTATGAACGGATATCGTCAAACGTATACGCTTGATTCGTCGGCTGTGCCGCCATAGCTTGGCAAAGCACAAACGACAGCCTGTTGTCAGTTTCAGTTAACATGTGCGTTTGCCGATTTCAAATTGTAGGGTGCGTCTCAAAAAATTAAGAGAGAAATCTTGCGCTGTACGAAGAACATTTGGTTGAGGATACAGTACTAGTCTTTAGTTAAAACCGGTTTGATCTTGATAACGTATTATCGACAGTCGTACCTTCCTATTTCAGAATTGATATTTTATAGTGTTAGTAGAACTTTAAAAGTTTAGTTTGTATACTAGTAACACATTAATCATGAATATATTTTTAAAATATTCTTCTTAATTTTACATGTTAAAATTGACAAATTCAAATAAATATTATTTCGTTTGGAAAGGGTAAAGTTAGAGGGGGTGTTGTTTAACGACATAAAAGATAAAGCATATTAATTTAATAATCATCCGACCCCATACAACCGTAAATAAAATGTGTTGAGTGTGTCGTTAAATAAAACATATCCTATCCTTCCTTCTATCTACTGTTGGATGTCTAACATTTGGTAATTTTGACATATAATCTTAGAGAGGAATCAGGTGCATGTGCAGGGGGAGGGTATTGGAGGTTGAAACCCTTACTTGCCCAAGCCTAAAAAAAATTTGAAATGTTTTGGGGTTTTTTTGGGGGGGGGGGGGGGGGAGGGCCCCATATAAACTTCACTCAACACAGTCAAGGGATCGTTTATATGTACCATCCCACAGACAGGATATCATGTCATGTCATAGGGTTTTACGTGCACATTCAGAACAAGCTGTTGTAGCGCACGGCTGCCGTGGGCGCAAGAGCCGACCTTGGCCGGCTCTTCCGTCCATGACAGGAAAGGTGGGGGGAGGGGAAGGAGGGACCGCCTGCACTGGCAGGTGCAAGGGAGCACCAGCAGCCCGATCAAATCGGCAGCAGGCGGGTGGGGGTGGTGCTATGGAATTTAAATGGAGCAGTTAAATGCCAAAGAGAAAAGGGTGTGCAATTTTGATTGAGGGAATTTGGCGCAATTTTGAACGGTCGGTCGAAAGGTAAATGGCCGAGCTAATGTAGGTTTTGATATTAGTGAATCGAGAGTAGCTCGTTCAGGATATCACATACCATGGTCTTTTATATACCCGCCGATGGGGATCGATCCTAGACTGACCGCGCATTTCCAAAAAACACCTTTTTAGGTCTAAGTAATGAATAAAAATAACATATAGTCTTGAAAAATGTTACGTAAATCGAATACAGTACCCCTTACATGTAACGTGTATGCCAACAGCTGGCCACTGTCAAAATTTCAAGGCAAATCCCCCACCCACCGACCTCTGGAAAGGCGTTGTACCATACCTCTATGGATATAAATATGTTTTGGAGATATGAGACGACCCCTCAATCAAGACAATTAAATTTGTTAAAAAATTGCGAAATCTCATGTGATCTCTTGTTGGGGAATTCTATACTTGTGATAAGCCAATAAAAACTGAGATCAGTACGAGCCCGTCAAAAGTGTCCCACTTTCAAAATACTGGCTTTGTTTTTGACCTGGATAAGCCAGCGTAGTGAAACCAATGCGGAGTGCAGCGTCATATATGCACCAAACGTAATTGGATTTTCTGTTCTATATGCCTAAATAATAAAAATATTCCGGATACTGCCGCTTTAAATATTTTTTCAAAAATAATATAATTTTACTTCATTATGTGAAATTTTACATTAATAAATAAATGAAGTTGTTTTTTTTAAAATGGATTACCTGGGGTCAAAATTAAAAATGTTTACTGGTCACTATCCCAAAGGAATAGTACATTTTAGAAAGCACTATTCTGTCTGAGAATGTACTATCCCATTGACGGTGCTAGAACCGAACTCACCGACATTACATTACGTTCGAGCGTGTTTGTAAGTACTGTGACTCGACGAACTTTTGACTTGAAAATAGCATGTATACAGAAGAGTATATACAACAATAAAAAATATTTTATGTGCTTATAAAAATAAATAATACAAACCCCACAAACAGGACAGCACATACAACGGCCTCTGATATACGAGCACTGGCAGATACTAAACATTAATGGGTTATGCAAATTTTTAATGTGTACAGTAATGTACTGGTTTATTGTACACACCAGTCATATTAACAATGCCCTTGGCACATAACCCAAAATATGGGAGGGGAGAGGAAGACACATAAAACTTACTTTTAAATCTTTGAAAATCATTTCCAAATCTCCTTGTACAACCCCGTGTGGCAGGTTACCAATGTATATCGTGTATGGTGGCTCAGATGGCAATTGTTTCTGGCCCCTCCCTCCACCACCTCTATTGTAACTGCCCTGTCCCCTGTCCCCGCGGTCGTAGCCTCGGTCATATCCCCCGCCACCTCGCTGGTTATAGCCATCATCTCTGTAATAAAAATTATCATTTATATACATATGTATTCAAATAAAAAACACACACCACTCCTCGCATAGCAAACTACTTTAAAAACTTGCAATTGGCAAATTTGGCACATTTGGCAAGTACCAGAGCTAGCCCTGACTGAAAGAACATTGTTTTTAAAAAACATTATGAGCAACAGTTGGTGAAATTTAGTATTGATTAGCGATTTCTGAAATTTGTGCAGCTAATCGCGACACAAAACTGAACAATATGTTTCTTACTTCCATTTATATTATTTGAAATTTTCAAAACAAATACTATCAATAATATATCTAGTACAAATGATTGGACTTTACCAATGTGATAATCAGCTGTAAAATTCATAATTGTTTACACATCTCAATCATTAAAATATTGAATATACTGGTTACATCACCAGTACTACTGAATTTGTATTTGTCATTCTAAAATCAAAGTGTAGTGTTCATGAATTTACTTAAATGATATCTAGTTGAAATTATGTTCACTTTCATGTTTTACCTAATTAATATTAAAAACGTGTGGAAATTTGGGTGGTATTTCAACATTATGAGTTCAGTAACTTCAGTGCTATTCAGCCTACCCTCTTCTTCCGTTATATGAATCTAGGACAAAACCCTAGTTGACAAAAGCCCACTCATTAATCAGAATTTTGGACAAACCCCAGTCTGAAATATACTGAACAGCAAAAGAAACGCAAGTTACAATAAGAATACGAATGGTATTTATTTTTAGATATTGTACAAAACTGATGTAAACTAATGAAAAAAATTATTGAAGCCAAAAGTTTTTTAACTTCAAGGAATGTTAATAGGCATCAGTCATAAATGATAACAAGGGCAGGCAACTCAGACAGAGTAATCAATAATCAATATGTCCACCATTTGCATTCACAACTGCGACACACCTTCTGTACATGGAACAGATCAGACGTTTGATAAAGGCCATGGGGATAAGTGGAAAGGTCTGAAGTATGATTGCCTGAAGCTGAGCTGCATTTCTTTGTCTTGGACGAACTTGATCAATTCTTCTTTTCAGCTCGTCCTATAAATGTTCAATTGGATTTAAGTCGGCACTACGGGCTGGCCAAGGCAAAATTCTGATGTTATGCTGCTGTAAGAAGTGAACCGTAGCCCGAGCTGTGTGTAGTCTGGCGTTATCACGCTGGAACGTGTATTGCGGATGACGAGCAAAAAAGGCACTACATGGGGTCTGAGGGCATGATCAATGTAACGCTGAGCTGTAATACCATTACCCCTTCCCGGACCAATATTCTGGAAGACAACTGGGCCAAGTCTTTGATTCAGGCCAATTGCAGCCCATATCATAAAACTTGGACCACCCCATGGATCTCTTTCCATCACACACTGATCATCATAACGATGTCCACATCTGCACCATATTCAAACTCTTCCATCAGCATGGGATATGCAAACCCAACTTTCATCTGTAAAGATCACATGTCTCCACTGCTGATAACGCCAATTCCGGTGAAATGTGACCCACTGTAAACGATTCTGTCGGTGCTGCTGGGTCAAACTGGGATGACGACAACTGAGTGTGTTTATACGGAGTCTACGTCTAACTGTGTCACCACTGATGGGTCGGTTGTGGACACTGGCTGTCAGGAATGGATCGTGAAGATGCAAGCGATGAATATCTCTGTCCTGTCATTGGGTGGTGACACAAGGACGGCCACTTCGTACTGCTGGTGGTGACAAAACAATCTTGCAGACGATAAATGGTTGTGATGTGAACATTAAAAGCATTGGCAACATTACTAACGCTGTCACCTGCCTGTAGGGAGTCCGATTGCTTGTTCCCGCTGTTTTAAGTCTTGGCATATTTGTATGACATAAATATTGGTGAATAAATTTTTTTAAATTGGGTATTTTTATACCCTATAATTTCATGAACAAAGCATGCTTTTTTATTTTCACGAGGATCTCTTACTTGACAATCCCATGACATTTTCCTATGGTATGTTTTGATGACATGCTTCAACCATAAATGCGAACAAAATGAAATGAAAACTAAACTTGCGTTTCTTTTGCTGTTGAGTATATTTTTAAATGCACTTCAAAGGAATGGTTTTTAATAGAAATTTTGGTTTTGTTTATTCCTAAAGAATCTTCTAATGACACGTTGTAAAGGTATGTTCAGCAGTAAGTTCCCTTAATTGCTAGTTACATCACAATCGATCCGCATATAAAATCAGAATTCTGCACACACAAAAAACACTGAAATATTTCTAGTTGCACTTCAAAAGAATGGTTTTTAATTGACATCTTGGTTGTGTTGATTGCTAGTGAATGCACTGATGACACACTGCAAATGTATGATCAGTAGTAGATGGCTTCCCTTAATTGCTAGTTACACCACAATCTGCATATCAAGGCAACAGAAAACTGGAATAGTAATTACAATAATAAACAATATACCTACAACATGTAGATCATTACTAACCACAAGGGTGGTTTTAAGCTAATACACAAATCAGTTCCTGAAACACTGAGGGGCATTGGACACTGTGTGCGATGGAAGTAGACGGTTGTATTGTTATATTTGTGTTAAATGAATAAAAAGAAGAAAGCTTATTGTTTTGTTTAATGTGAGTGAAGTAGGGTTTTATCCAAATGGGCTGTCAAATGAGTGGGGTTATGTCCAGTTACCCGTTATAATATATATATATATATATATATATATATATATATGTTGCTGGCACCTCTCCTCTAAAGTAGCAAGGGGGCTTGAGATAATATATTTTACATAAAGAAAAAGTCAGAAGCCTCCTTTAAAAGTCATATATCCCTCTTTAATTCTTTTAAAGAGGGATATATGACAAGGGTAATAATCTCTTTATCATAGAAGCTCAAGCTTAATACGTGTTTTTGTAAACTGTACACGCAACTTTAATTCCAGTCCGCCATTACTAGATATTCAAATGATGTAAGAATATGTGGCGCGGTGTATTTTTGAATGGAAATGACATCAAACTCGAATGACGTCATTTTGGATGTCCTTACATCAAAATAAAGTTATGCATAACATTTTTTGTTTTCTGAACGCTGGACGGAAAAATATCCACCCGGTCCCCCCCTTCCCCTAACCCTAACCTTAACCCTAACCTTAACTCCAACCCCAACCCTAACCCCTCAACCTACCCTAACCCTCAACCCTAACTAAAAATAATAATGGAGGGGACCGGGCGGATATTATACCTCATCGAGTTTCTAGGACCAACTGGAATTGGGATAAAATTATCTATATGTTACATTTTTTAAATTGAAAAAGCTGTGAAAAATAATGCTGCAATTTAAAAACATTGTTGTTGGGGGGTTTTGGGGGGTAATGATGTTAATTTCTGTCAAATTTACAAAGACGCAAAATCAATGTGAAACAGTTTTGATCAAAACCAATCGAAATGACCTACATTTCAAGTTTTCTTAATACTCCATCAAAACCACAAGTCATGAAAAACAATGATATAATTTGAGTAAAATAGTGTTTTAAAAAATGATATGATATCCTTTCCGTCAAACAAACACGCAGAACCATCGTGAAACAGTTTTGATCAAAATAAATCTGACGTGCCGCAGCACCCCACGTGTTTACTAATTACTTCAGTACAACAAAGGCACCAATTTAGCATACAGTAACAAAGAATAAAATTTACACCCTCTAACAAATTATAACGCATGTCGATTTAACTGCTGTTGTCGCTTACAAAACTACAAATGTTTACCGTACCCTCGTGAATCGTAATCGGCCATGTTTCATTGAAACTCATAGAGCTTCCGGTTTGGCATGCGTACAGACAATTTATTCTATATACTATTATCTAAAGAAATTAATATGATTTATGATATTTAAAAATCGATTTTCGGTAGTAATTGCTTAGTTTTGAAATGCAGCTTCCCGCTGCTAAATATAGCGTTATCATACTTGTCAACACAATGGTACAGTTTCATGATCGTACTTAGTCTAGTCTGGCACATAAGCGTACGAGACAGGGGGCAGTTCCCTCGCCCCCAGTGCTGGAGCATAATCCTCAAATTCGGTCAAAAATTATAGTTATTTCGAGAAAATGTGCTAACCTGAAACATTTTGCCATGTATTACCATCATTCTACTTGCAAAATTAGTTGTAATCCATGTAAAAATGCTTAGTGTGCTCATTTACAACACCATATGACTGTATGGCAGTAATGCTAATATGAATAAATGTCGTTATCTAGATTTGGGCATTTTCGTTTAAATTCGTGCAAAAAACAGTCTGGACAAAAAACTGCAGTACCCCCCCCCCCCCCCCCCCCCCCCCAAATTTTTTTTTTACAACACCATATGACTGTATGGCAGTAATGCTAATATGAATAAATGTCGTTATCTAGATTTGGGCATTTTCGTTTAAATTCGTGCAAAAAACAGCCTGGACGCCCCCCCCCCCCCCCCCCAAAAAAAAATAACAAACCAAATGGGAGCCCGTACGGGGCAGGAATACAAAACCAGGACCAGCTATCTGTAACCTACACAAAAAGGACACTTTTAACTTAAAAGCCGCATTTTTCGAAGGAGTTGCTCCTCGATCTTTGTTATTATATAGGGTTTTACGTGCACATTCAGAGCAAGCTGTTGTAGCGCACACCTGTCGTGGGCGCAATTGCCGGCCTTGGTCGGCTCTTCTGTCCATGACAGGAAAGGTGGGGGGAGGGGAAGGAGGGACTGCCTGCACTGGCAGGTGCAAGGGAGCACTAGCAGCCCGATTGAATCGGTAGCAGGCGGGTGTGGGTGGTGGTGGTGCTATGGAATTTGAATGGAGCCGTTAATGCCAAAGAGAAAGTGGTGCGCAATTTTGTTGAGGAAATTTTGGCGCTATTTTGAACGGTCGGTCGAAAGGTAAATGGCCGAGCTAATATAGGTTTTGATATTAGTGAATCGAGAGTAGCTCGTTAATTTTAGACCTTTACGATGCTGTGGTGTCTCCCTAGGTTGTCATGTCATGTCATAGGGTTTTACGTGCACATTCAGAACAAGCTGTTGTAGCGCACGCCTGTCGTGGGCACAAGAGCCGGCCTTGGCCGGCTCCTCCGTCCATGACAGGAAAGGTTTGGGGAGGGGAGAGGAGGGACCGCCTGCACTGGCAGGTGCAAGGGGGCACCAGCAGCCCGACCGAATCTACCTAGGTTGCCCATCGGGCCCTTATAAAGGGCCTGACCGCTTCTGGTCGAGGCATCACCAAGTACCAAGTTATTAACAGCAGCAAGTATTGGGGGGTTGGGGGGGGGGGGGGGGGGAGGCCGATATTCTTTTGTTCAGCTTCCCCCGGGTGCATTGCAATTGTGTACTCGGAACGGTATTCTTTTGTCCGGTTCCTTATTAGAGCACGTGCTGGGCCATTAAATGGGGGGCGGATGCATTGTTATCATTAGTCAATGCATCCTGTGTACTGTTGCAGTGAGCGTGTAGTCTGTATGTAAATCCTAGTTTGGTGTTAAGGTTGTACTTATTGTCTTACGTCCCTACTCTAGTGAATTTAACGGTCATCATGACCACCCATTCCCCCCCCCCCCTTCTTTGTATAGCATTGAACACAATGATGGAGGGGGAGTTAGACTAATTTGGCTATCTAATTTGTAGGGTGTAACCCTTATAGTGTAGGTATTGGTTTAAAAAGCCCAATGCTTGACATACTTAACTTTATTACCAATCAATGAAAGAAAGAAAGAAAGAAAAAGAAAGAAAAATAGGGTTAAAGTATCTAGTAGCAGTTGTATAGTTGACAGCTAAGTAATTAAGACTTTTTTGATTCCCGCCCCCTGAATAATTATTTTATAAAGAAATGAAATGATTGAGGCGAAATGAACGGTATCTATATGTTGGTAACTGTTAGTAATGTAGAATAATTTAGTATGCTTAGCGATTTCCTCAGTTGACCTATTTGACTTACCTTTGTCAATCATGGTTTCATGCATCAGTAATAAAGACATGGTGCGAGTGCAAAACACAATTGTGCAGTTTATTTACATGTGAGGTTCCTTGTTCGCGATTGGCTGGATTGGACCAGTGAGAATGCTGCAAGAGAAAGTGGTAAATAGTGGTATCCTATCTTGTTTGTTTTAAGGGCCACAAAAACATTTGGGAATGGTATACACCAATTGCAACACACGAGTTTCAGAACCTAAATAAATATTTACAGTAAGGTTAACAATGGTTAACGCCGTTGAACCCCGGGTTTGGAGTGCTTGTCGGTCGTGTGCTTACGGTCGCTGTTCCCTCCCGGAGTTGTACAGGCGGGTGGTTTTGAATAATTGTTGATTAATAATTTTATTTTATGCCAGCTATCTAGTTTAAGTATATGCTTTTACTTGTGTCGTTTCACCGTTCTCCCCTCGGATTGGAATACATAGTCTGGTCGAGTGCGAAGGGTGGATGTTCCGCCAAGGGGTCACAGGTGTCACGATTTAAGTATTGTCATATCTAGTAGTTATTAATCACTCGCTACCGTCAAGCCGTTGATCTCTCTGGTTGGAGTGCTTGTTGGTCGAGTGCTTAAGGTCGCTCTTCCATCCAAGAGATGTACAGGCAGGAGGTTTTGAGCAATTGTTAATTTATAGCTGCATTTATATCAGCTAACTAGTTTAGGCATATGGTTGTACTTTTGTCGTTTCACCGTTCTCTCCCCGGGTTGGAATGCCTAGTCTGTTCGAGTGCGTAGGGTGGATGTTCCTTCCAGGGAGTCACAGGTGTCACGAGTTAAGTAGTATACTAATTACTTATCTTAGTTATAGATCGCCACCTTCCATCCGTTGGTCTCCCAGATTGGAGTGCGTGTCGGTTGAGTGTAGAAGGTCGCTCTTCCCTCCAGGAGACGTACAGGCGGGTGGTTGCGATCTTTTTCTAATTTTTTAGCTTTTGACTAAATGACTTGCCCGGAGCCCAGTGGGTGCGCTACGGCTTCCCATCCTGTCTGCGATCGGTCGAGATTGTGGTTCGCGCCGATCGAACGCTGGCACGGTGAGTGGCACGTGGCTTTTATAATTTTGGTTTGGTGGACAGGACGAATTGGTATACTGCTTTGAAGGTTTTGAGTTTGAGGAATTTATCAGGGTTAAGTAAAAAATTAGGAGTAATTGTTTTATTTTGGTTGGCTTCGGTTATTGATTCTATCATTAGTTTTCTCTGGCTGTTGTGTAGCGTGCAATCCAGGAGATAGTGTTTCATATCCTCCCGGGTGCCACATTCGCAGTCAGGATTTAGTTTGGTGAAAGAGCAGCTGTTGAGCTGTGAAGATTTACCTATGCGTAGTTTAGTGATTAGTTTATCCACATAAGTGTTTGGGTGTTTAGGTCGGATAGAGTTGATCAGTGGCTTGATGTTATAATGTCATGTATTGGTTGATAGGTCCCAGTTTGCCTGCCATTGATTAATGTAGTGTTTTCTTGCTTTTGACATTCGTTCTGATATTCCTAAAGGTAGTGCTGTAATTGTACTAGTGATTGAAAGTGCAGTTTTGGCTCCATAGTCAGCTATTTCATTGCCAATTATACCTACGTGGGCTGGGATCCATTCGAATACTATTGTTAGATTAAGCTGGTTTATTTCTTGAAGTTTATTATGGATAGCTGCGAGGATATCTGGCCTGGTAGATTTATCAAAGAATTGTTTAGGGAAATTTTCGTCACTACTGTTTTTACTAAAGGTTTTACTGAGAAGGTCAGCTTTTTGTTTATTAGTGGTTGCTGTTTTATGTTTTTGAAGGACTGTGGTGGTCGCGCGTTGTCCTTGTATAGCTTGAACTTTCTTCTACATTTCTCTAATAGATGTTCTATTATTTATTTCACCGCAGAATGTTTGCCAGATGGCCTGTTTAGCTTCAATAATTAATTTACCTATTTCATTTTTTGCTATTTTATATTTAGAGTGGTATTCCTGTTTACCTGGGGGTTTTTTGAAGAGTTTCCGCATCCTGTTTCTGAAGCCGCATTTTGTTTTAATTTCGTCCGTCCACCAACTAACAGGTTTATTTTTACTAGGTTGTTTAGTTTTAGGTATATTTTTCTCTGCTATTTTAATTATTTCGTTGGTGAGTTTGTTAGTAGCATCGTCGATATTTATGTTGTCTTCTAGTTTAATTTTGCTACATTCGCTTGTAAAGCCTGCCCAGTTGGCTTTACTAAATTTGAATTTAGGTATGAATGTTTCTATTTCTGCGTATTCTACATTACTTTTATAGTTGATTAAGATGGGGAGGTGGTCGCTGTTGAGGGCATTGAGTACTTCCCATTGGGCGTTAGGCGTCGATGGCAGAAGAGCTTGGCTAAGGTTATTGCCATCGTTGAGATGTTATATGTGATGAGTAGTCGATGGAGTGCTGACCTCCCCACAGTGGGTTGGCTGTTGATTGATTAAGTATGGTTTGGTTTTATAAAGGTATTATAGTACTGCTTATCTGTTGTGGGACATACTAGGCATTTTATGTATGTTGAATGAATTGTTTAACGACACCCAGTACGTCTCCCTGTGTGTCAAACTATGGTGCTGAATCCCCACAGTGGGTTGATCAACATCTGTTAAAAGTCTCCTACTAGTATTAAGTAATGGTTTGGTTTTATAAGTTTACAGAATTTTAATCATTACTCTCAAAGTTATTTTGCTGTATGGGCCATTCTCCTGGTGGGCTACACCCCTGCAATAACGTCTATAGGCATTTTATCGTTTAGTATAGTAAGTCCTAGGACTTCTAGATTGGCATTTATGGACTTGTATTTGATTTCGCTATGTAGTATAGTGCTTTTAATAAGTGTGACTAGTCCACCTCTGGTGCTATTTTCTCTATGTTTATAATAGGTTGTGTAGCCTGGGATTTTGAAAGTTTTAGATTTTTTATTTTATTTTTACTGATGCCGTTTCCTAGCCAAGTTTCTTGTAGGCATATGCTATCTGGCTTGTTGTTATTGGTGATAATGAGTTGTATGAGTTCGGCACCATGTCCCATTGAGTGGAGGCCTTTAGCGTTCCATTGGAGAACGCTAAGGCCCTTATTTTTAGGAATATTTTGTTTATTTTGGGTGTGTGGAGATGTATCTCCCATATTCTATCCTGAAGTTATTTTATTTGTTATATTTGTCTGTTTATTTCTATTTACTTTTATTTATTTATTATTATTATTATTATTTTTTATTATTATTTTTTTTTTTTTATTAGCCATGGATTTTTATTTAACTTAAGTAAAGGACAAATATTTGTACTCTTATATCAGACACCCAAACCCACCTTAAATGTATATATCTGGGGCGTAGCCAGATAGGAAAAAACGCCGAGGCTAATCCAGACCTGTAAAATAAATATCAGTGTCATGGGGAAAATAAAATAAATCTGGGGAAATTCCAGACGAGGCAAGCGCCTCGTCTGCCTCATGCTGGCTACGCCATTGTATTATACTATATGCTATGAAATAACAAACATATTTAAGTTCACTAAAGTAGGGCATACACTGTACATTTAGTCAGTTATAAATTCTTTACTGATGCGCAGACTTATTAAAAAATGTAACATTGGATAATTGGATAACTGAACTACTGTTGAAATCAAAGCAATATCCATCACCAACATAGCAAATACTAGTAGATGCATAGTTCTGTGACTTTTGATAATGGTAGGGCCTATAATACTGTAAGAGAGCTATAGATGGACGTGGTCACATATGACGCTCTCGTTACAAGAGATTCACAACCGCCGAAATGTCTGCCTAGCTATCTTATTGTCAGAGTAGGCCTACTCGGGCTATGGTAATATATGTATATGAATGTGTTTTAAACGCATTCATGAAGACGTGAACATTAAATCGAAAATCCCGTAATGTCATATCTTTGAAGAGTTAAACCCAGTTACGAATAATATTTACGGTTCAACGCAAAATAGTGTTGCGTATGTAGGCCTAGGCCTAGTCTGGTTGTCAAACACCTTTTTTATTGGTGAACCAAGCATTTTGTACTGCAATAAAGTTGTTTTCAACTGGGCCCAATTTTACAAAACATCGTACGCCTAGGTTTTGCACGTAAACGTAAATCTACAACTAAACCACAATTCTTATTACTATTATAGTTCAACAAATATAGTTTGAAGAACACATATTTCATTTTCTTTTGTCTTTAAAATACTCCAGCTTGCGTACTGATGCAATTTTATGCGTGAAATTGATGTTAAACACGTGTAAACGTACGACCGGTATAACTGCTAGTAGCAGACGTAGGCCTAAAGTTACGATGTAGGCCTATAATGAAATGAGCCCCTGTTTCCGAATAATCTAAATTGATAACGCAAAGGGTGCAATTCTACGGTATTCTACCAACCGTGGGGATTTAAATATTCTAAAATGCTACCCGCACCCTCCCCCAGTAATTACCCCACGCAATTCAATACTGTTTGTCAGCTGCTAGTTTTAGGGACTAGCCTACTCTTCTTTGACATACAACTTGCAAAAAATCAACATAGGATGACCACAAACACTTTGCAAAAGCAGCTATAAGCGTAAGAATGAATGAATGTTTAACGACACCCCAGCCAAAAAAAAATACATCGGCTATTGGGTGTCAAACTGTGGTAAATGCAACACTTAATTGATGATCAACATCAATATAAAAATTCAATAATAAATTAAAATACAGTGTAAAGAACTGTGCGAAAATTACAAATATCACAGATAGATAATATTAAAATTTAGAATAAAAGTCAGTATCACGTTGAAATTGTAATATAAGTTCTGGATGGAATTTTTTTAACCAAAAATATCCATAAGCGTACGAGATACACACACACACACACACACACACACACACACACACAACCAGTCCTGGAGAAAATCCACAAATTCGGGCTAAAACCATACAGAAATTTGAGTAAAATGAGCTGGCCTAAAACGTTTCACCGTGTATTTTCTTATTCTACCCACAATATTAGTTTTCATCCATGTAAAAATGCGTGGCGATTCTATATAGCGGTTTGGCAGTAATGCTAATTATATGAATAATCGTTGTAATCCAGATTCGGTCACTCCCCTCCCCCTACAGAAATGGGAGCCCGTATGCTTACGAAAGCAGCGCCTCATTTAGCTCAAATGTGATTAGAGCGTTATATCCATCCAAATGTCCATCTAGCTTTCTTACAAACTCGGAGTAAGCCAAGTCATGGATATAATGTATCAGGTATGTATGACGGTATGTATGTATGATTATAACTTTTATTTATATAGAGACGGGGGAAAAATCCCATATATTTTGGTCCCGATAACAAAAAACATACACACCCCTCCCCAGTTTTTACAGGCCTGTGTATTCATATATAAAAGGACCTACATGTATTACAAAGTTGGGAAATAATACAAGCATTCGGAGTACTGCTAAAGCAATACGTCCTCTACCATGACCAACAAACTTTCTTATCCCCTAAATTCAAGGGCCATGACTGTCAAAAATGGGTAAATTGCTATGAAAGTTAAACTTTATCTATAAAAGTACATGATAGAGCTATATACACATGGGCGTACATAGGATTTTGAAAAGGGAGGTTCCAAAATAGATTGCAGAGATATTGGGCATATATTTCTCTGTTGACTTTTGAAAAGGGGGGTTCCAAAATAGATTGCAGAGATATTGGGCATATATTTCTGTTGAGTAAATATAATAATGTCCGATATATTAAATTATGAAAAAAGCTATTTCAGGGGGGGTTTCGGTCGAACCCATCAAACCCCACCCCACCCACCCCACCACCCCTATGTACGCCCAAGATACACTATTTCATATCACTATCTTCAAGCATTGCAAAATAAAGTCCGGAAAAGAAATTTTCATAGTTAAACGGCCATAAGTCTGAAAAGTTTATAAATTGCCATGAAAGTCAAGCTTGATTTGTAACAGAACATAAAGCTATACACAAAATTTCAGCTCAATAACTTGAGGCTTTCCCAAAAAAATAATTCAGAAAATATTTAATTTCAACTTATTTTTGTGCTTATATCCGATTAAGGTTCAAGCACACTGTACTGGGCACACACCTCAGCTATCTGTCCAGGACAGTGAGTTAGTTGTTAGTGTGACAGAGGAGGGTGTAGTGGTCTTACACCTACCCAATGAGTTGTTAAAACTTGTTCTGGGTGGGAGCTGGTACCAGGCTGCGAACTCTGTACCTACCAGCCTTATGTCTGATGGCTTAACCACGACACCATCTAGGCCAGTCTCAAAAAATAACTTTGCATCCAAATTACAGGGCCATAACTCTGTGAAAAATGGATAAATCACCTGGAAAGTTAAACTTGATCTGTAAAGCCATAAAATATTTCTTTGGACCGGTAGGACAATAAAAACAACACAAACTATCATAAAGTTACCAAGTTTTAATACACATACTAAGTATTGTTTTACTTCTTATATGACAGTGTAGCACAGAAGAACATTATTTAACAGATGTAAATAACAGTCGCATATATTACAATAAATCACAGCAGCTGACTTCCCAGTTTGGGGAACAAAAATGTTTGCTGCAAGTATATAACTGAAAACAACCCATGGAACACCCTATTATAAGTAAATTTTAAACAAACAGAATTTTGCATTTTAATGTTTGTGTGTACACAATGATCATATATACAGTGTGAAGATATGCTTTCAAATTACACATATAATGTATGCTTTGGGATTACACATATAATGTATGCTTTGGGATTATACATATAATGTATGTTCCTTAAACTGTTTTCAGTAGTATACACATTATGCATAAAAAATATAATAATAAAACAAAATAAAGAATAATAAAAATTAAATATTTAACTTCACTGATGAATTACATTTTTTTTTTTTAATTACAAAAATATATATATATATACACACATCACCAGAAAGGAAAAAAGTCATAAAGAAAACATGATTTGTGATCCATTGTGCATAGTCATTTTGAAAGAGAATGACAGTTACTAATGTAAATTCAGTCAAAATGGAATGCTTAATTGTAACCTTAAATTATGAAAGAACTTGTTCAATATACATCTAAAATAAACCTAAATGTGACAACATCAATAATCAAAAATGGTTTATGTTCTTGTATCACTTCACCGTTTGACCCAGTGTACTGGACAAGCTTACCCTGGTGTACGCAGTTAGGAAAACAAAACTGTGGTACTGGCACTTTGTATTCAACATTTGTACTGAAACAAAACCAATATACACATCAGGCTACATAATAAAACTGGCTCTACAAGGCATAGGCATAAAGGGCCTATCAGCAATAGGGCTGGGGGGGGGGGGGGGGGGCTTGTCTACTCCAAACATAGTCATATACAAATATAATATATATCAACTTTGAGCTCAATCTAGGTAACTATCACAATGACATTATTTACAGAAATCAAAGAATGAATTTTTTTTTCAAATGTGAACAAAAATATGATACAATTTAGATATAGGAAACAAATAATTACACACAAAAACCCCAACCCAAATGAAACAAAAGCAAAAACAAACAAACTCCTGCTGTTTACCACTACCACAAGGCAAGCTAGTTGGACAAACTATAATAAAAGAATGAAGGTATGTAAAGCTAGACACAATTATTCTACACTAGAGATTCAGAAGGAAAACAAAAATCAGTCATGGCCCTTTTATTGTAAAGATGAATGTAACAAATCTGAATTTTATAAAAACTACTAGCTCCCATCTTTTTTACCCCATGTATGAGAATGGGAGCATGATTAAAAACAATAACAAATTTAGTAAAGTACTTGTGAAGCAATAAATGCGTCTATTTTCAGATTTCCAAATATGTCAGTGTTTCAGCATTAAGTCAAGCTAGCAATGGTAAATGTGACAGTGTAGTTCCAAGATGAACACATTGGTATAGCCAGAAGGGATTCCACCCCACCACATCAAATATTTTTCTCCCTATACCTTATTATACTGGCCCGTTTTAAATCCTAACATGACTTACTCCCGTCTACAATAAATGTAACCGAAAAATCAATCTCCACTGAGGGGATTCGAACCACAGACTCTTAGGACTAGAGTCCAGCACTCTACCAACTGAGCTAATAGGGAAATTCCCACTAGCTACTGCCAGTAGGAGCACTTTATACCAACACTACTACATACTCCCCCCTCAAGTGAAGCTACATCCCGGAGCTGTGGGCCACAGGCAGTTGAACTGTTACGGGTCCTGACTGGGTTATAATTGTATTCTTGTGTTAAGAACACACCCAGTCCCTACATCGGCTCCAAATGTAACAGAAAAATCAACCTCCATTGAGGGGATTTGAACCACAGACTCTCAGGACTAGAGTCCAGCACTCTACCAACTGAGCTAATAGGAAAATTCCCACTAGCTACTGCCAGTAGGAGCACTTTATACCAACACTACTACATAAAACCTGGCTATCCAGTGGTTTGACATATTCTATTTGACATTAATGAAATATTATTTTATCTATAGGTGCTGAGCCATTATCTAGCACAGACTGATACATCTTACATGTTAACCAGAACAAAAAGAATTCTGTGGAATTAAAGGTCTTGCCTACCAAAATCTTTTACTTTGCAGTGCACTGTGATGAACATTCACAGTTGCAGCTACAAACCAAGTTTCATTGATCTAGGATGTGTAGTTTGTGAGAAACTGATCTAAATGTGAAACCTAAATGCCAAAGTTCAAACTGTCGCCACCATTGTCAAAAAAGTAATAATCAGATCTCGCATTTTCACTTTTTGTAAAAGCGAGACAATAAAAATATTTTGCAATGTGACCTCTTAAAAAGAGCAAACATATAGTGCAAAAAATATTAGAAACACTTTGATAATAAAACAAACATAGGCCACTCATGCAAAATTTCTTCTTTGTTTTGTTTCAAGAAAATGGACATTTTTATACACACAAAAATTAGTGCTGCAACAATAAACCGGTATACCGGTATACCGCGATAACTGATCAGCTTGATACGAACCGCGGTACAGTTTTGCGTATCGCAATTTTTACAAGCTATTTTTTTACTTGTATCTTATTTGACTTGAAATAGGCAAACAAACAAACAAACAAAACCCCCATCATTTTATTAATTGGTGATGACAGGAAATGTAACAATCACGTCAAGCGTAGTCGGGTTACTTGTTTGTATACGTATGATACGAAATGATACGTCGATTATACTTGGTTCTAACTTCTAAACAAAACGTGTTAAAAGTCAGAAAAAAAAAGCCCCAGTTAGTTAACGGTAATTACAAATAAATGTTTTGTTACTTACACATTATTAGTCATTGTTCATTTACATTGGAATACAGCTATGGCTATAATCTTTAAAGAAATAAACCAACAAGTGAGAATCACACTTCGCTGTTTTTCCCTGAACTCGGAATACTACGGCTGATCGTTCAAAACACCTCGCCCAATAATATCCGGTTCAGTCGATCTGCCGAAACATTGCGACTCAATACGTATATTTCCGTGTCAAGCGAGCAGCAACGGAAAAGCCCGATAGCCTCCATTTTGGGTGATATTGCTTTTGTAAAGGAGGAGATGTTACCCCAGAAGTCAAATATGGAACAGGCTATATTTGAAATTGATGTGTTCAAGGGAGAGGCTCTAATACCAATGTCAGAAGACCCATTGGTATGGTGGAAAGGACACCAGTGGCAGTCTCCCATTATCTCCCAGTTAGCAAGGAAACGCTTGTGTATTCCAGCAACATCGGTACCATCAGAACGTGTATTCAGTACAGCTGAGTACATTTAACAGCACAGACAGCTGGGGACATTGTAACAGCACTCAATCCCGAAGTAGTAGATATGCTGATTTTCTTGAAAAAACCCATATGGCCTAAAACATTTAGCCTAACAGCTGAAACTAAAGATCATTAAAAAGTTTATGCCTTCTGCTTTCATTAAAAAAACAACCCATAAATATTACATTTAAATAATATCAACTATATTGCAATACATATTGCAATACGGTTTCTTATATCGCAATATATCGCAATACGGTTTTGACCGTATCATTGCACCTCTAACAAAAATGAAAGCCGAATACAAAAATCAGATATGCTGATGTTTTTACACTTTGCTTTGTCATGGAACACTTTGGTAATTACATGTTTATTATGCTGTAATAGTGTAAATAGGTGTGTAAAAAATTATATGAAACCTGGCCCATTTGTACTGTTGTTTTTAAAAGGACTAACCAGTTGGTAGCCAATGTAGGTCTTTATCATTATCAAAAATACAACATCTGTCCTCGCCATAAAAAACTATTGATGGGAGAGATTATTAATTGCTCCTGCAAGTTAAATTATGGGGAGACATTTAAGATATTACCATACTGATACCATATACATTCACATTCTAAGGGGAGCTAAAAATTACTCTCTTTGAACTAGTCTCAGGGGAGTGATATGGAGTGAGAGTGATAGCTCACGTTAAATGGCGAGTTCTGCAACACACTCATATTTCTTTGCCTAGAATCTGAAAGGGCTGGATGTAGCCCAGTGGTAAAGCACTCACTTGATGCACAGTTCGTTTAGGATCGATCCCAGTCAGAGGGCCCACAGAGTTATTTCTCATTCCAGCCGGTGCACCACGACTGGTATATCAAAGGCCGTGGTAAGTGCCATTTTGTCTGTGGGATGGTGCATATAAAAGATCCCTTGCTACTGATGGAAAAATGTGGAGGGTTTCCTTTCTAAGACTATATGTCAAATTACCAACTGTTTCACATCCAATAGCTGACGATTAATATATCAATGTGCTCTAGTAGTGTCGTTAAACAAAACAAACTTTGGTCATCATAATGTGTGTAATAGCTCAATCATTTTGTACATATTATTTTACTTAACCGCCAAACAAACTTTTACGTAACTGGGTCAAAGGGATGTATTTATTTTTATTACTCAGATTTATTACTTTTATTAATCAACTGTCTGGTGTAGTGGCTACAAAACTGGGGTAGTCCCTTTAACAGTAATACAGTAGAATAGGAATTTTTAGAATACAAGTTCCAGCAATCCTAACCGACTGGCAGTTCATGTGAGTATAAATTTGCGTAAGTGACACATAAACAGAACAACGGTTTGTGTTAAATATTGTACCCTGCACCAACGTTGACGGCAAGATGATAGCACACCAGTTATGATATTCTGTGAATTTAGAAATATTCAAGTTAAGGTTTTACCAGTTCAATGGCATGGATTCAGATGCCACATTAAGACATATGGCTACATATATATCACAAATGAACTCTGTACATTATGATTGTACATCATAAAATGAGTGAATCATGGATGGTCACACATTATTTTTAATACAGTGAAACCCCAAAACTGGACCTTTTGTAAACTGAAATTCTTTCACAAACTGAAGTTTTTCAAGGTCCCTTTTTAAATATCATAAGAGCACCTCTCTACACAAGAAACCCCTTAAAAACAGACTTTTACTTGGTCTTGTAGGTGCCTGCTTTAGAGGGATTTCACTGCACCATGTAATAATGTATTTTGTATATAACCTGCCTATGTCTTACTGAACAAAATACAAGAAAAGCCACCTAGTAATTTTACCATTACTAAAATATTATGATGTATAAGCAGCTTTATGAATCTAAAGCTAATGACATCTTTAGTATATTTTGTTGCTATCAAAATAAGTAAATACTAATTAATGTATCTAGAACTTCTTCACTTGTTTCACTATCCAGAAATAAAACAATGTTCCAAATCATGGAAAACACTTTGCAGCTGAAGTCTCAAATACCAACTATATACAACAAATGCACTTTGAAGACTGAGGGCTATTCTCTTTGGTAGGAGTGGCCTCCCTTGATGCCCGCCCAGTCGAGGATCTGTTTGTCAGGGTTTTCATTCCAGTCTTTTGACTCCAGATTAAGCTGGAAGAGAAACACACATCAAAATATAACTCATACAGATGTAGCCAATAAAACTTCAAGTTGATATGTTACATGATTAATTGACTGTAATATAACAAAATACAGCTCATGTTGCTGTAACCAATAAAACTTCAAGTTGATATGTTACATGATTAATTGACTGTAATGTAACAAAATACAGCTCATGTTGCTGTAACCAATAAAACTTTGTTATTAATATACTAAAACACATCAAAATATAGTTCAATGCTGTAGTCGGCAACACTTCAAAGTTGATATTTTACATACCCTATAGTTCATTTTGGATCAATATTATGTAATCAATATTAAGTTTAGACCATCAACATTACTTTTCTTACTGTCCAACACTGTGGTTTAGTAATGTTTGGCTGTACTCACTATCTGTGTCACATAAACAATTTATTCTTCTCCATTTTAGTATACAATTTTTTTAATCAACAAGATCGCTTGCCTTTCTCTGTGCACACCGCTGCACGTCCTTGGCTTCCCACTGTTTCTGTTTGGTCTGGGCATCTTTAGCACTTGAACCACCACAACCCCACACCTGAAAACAGGCATATTTACCACTAATAACATCGTTTAAGTTGGGTTTTGTTTAACCACTCCACTAGAACACATCACATGTATGTATTAATCATCTGCTATTGGATGTGAAATATTTGGTAATTTGGACACACATTTTTCAGAGGAAACCAACTACATTTTTCCATTAGCAGTAAGAAATTTTTTATATGTACAGATGGGACAGCACATACCACAGCCATTGATATAGCAGTTGTGGGGTATTAGTGGGATAGAAAAAAAACAATGAGAAAATGGACAAATACCATCGTGTGCTATACATTATCTGTTGTAAACAGGGGTCTAATTCACTAAACTCTCACAACTTTGCGATCTCGCAGTGCAATGCTAAAAGACTTGCAAAGAGGATGCTTTGTTGTCTAGCAGAGCCTAAAAGAGCTTTGTGAATCAGGCCCCAGACCTCAGCTGTTGATATCACGTAAATTTACAAACCAAGGCGAAAAATTAATGTTGTTGAACCAGTCTCGGGAAGAGTGATTAGGAGTTTACAGCGATAGCTTCCCTTACACAGCGAGGTCTGTATTAATATATTAATATTAAATGTGTCTGGTAACCCATGTACGAGCAACCACAAAATACAGACCTGGTAACCCATAGGTTACACCACATTTATATTTTTCTTTATTACTATAAAATCCCTTCACAGACACTATAACACTTTATTACTTCATACCACTGTAGTGGAAGGAAGGAAGGAAATGTTTTATTTAACAACACACTCAACATATTGAGAGGGGAAACCTGCTGTTTCCACTTCATGGGCTACTCTTTTATATTAGTAGCAAGGGATCTTTTATATGCACCATCCCACAGACAGGATAGCACATACCACTGCCGTTGATATACACCACCCCCCTTGTGAATGCAAGTTTTGTGATGTGTATGAAGTAATAAAGTACCTCGACTTTATTCAGTGTACACGCTACGCCGTAGTGAGACACTGAGTCAAACTCATGGGGAATCGACAAAACAATGGACGAAGACATTTTGCCAATCTGAATGCCCATTGGTAGACCTCGAGTGTGCACATTCCAAAGCATCATCTTTTCGCCAGCTGAAAGAATGAGTTAATTAAGGATGAATAAATGTTTAACGACACCCCAGCAATGTTTTTTTCAAAAATCGGCTATTGGATGTCAAACTAAGTTGTATGGTGATCCACACCAATGTAAAATTCTACAATTACTAACAAACGTAGTGTAGACATCAATGAAAGAGTCACATTTTTCTGAAAAAGACAATGAAGTATATTAACATTATATACCAGAAAAGTAAAATCTTCAAAAAGACAAAAATAAATGCTATGGTCAGACGAATGAACGAACAAATGAATAAATGATTAATGACACTCCAGTACACAAAAAAAGCCTGTTTGATAATATTGTTAACCATCTAAAAGTATAATTAAAATGTGGAAAGGATGACAAAGATTATTCTCGGAGAAATAATTTTAAGAAAAAAAAATTGGGGACTGATGAAGATTTTCAGAAAAAAAGAACACTGGGACAATACATCTTCATTTTGACCGATTGGTAAGAAATGTGGATGTTCCCACTTTATTGTGGGATCACATACAAGGCAAATGTACTACAACCGTGGTTAAAGAATGTCTCATGTGTCCCCTCTAACATGAAGGGTTAAAAAGTGATATTATTCTAATTATACCTACACTGAATTACCCTGTATACAGGCGATATCTGTACAACATGAAGGATGTTATAGTCAAATGACCGGAACTACAGGGAGCATACAGTAAAAGAATTTTAGGCCATCACATTGGCTGTTGGGATGTTCGGACCACACCACTTGCGTAGGGGGGGGGAAGAGGTGAACTTGTTAAGGACAGGTAATGTTGAAAAGAAATTATATTATTCTATTCTAATTATACCTACACTGAATTACCCTGTATACTGGAGAGATCTGTAGAAGCATACACTCCTCTCCACCGTATTTATCTGGCCCGTCCCTGCAAAGTATTTTAGCACACATTTTGTACACAAACATCTTGCCCTATGCCGTTAATACTTAATATTACAATTTTTAATTTTTTTTAATGAATAATTGATTGATCTTTTACAGTCACAAATGATATAAAATTACATTACAGATACAGTGAAACCAGTCTGAACCAGACCCTGAAGAAAACCGGAATCCTGTCAAAACCACTCAAGTTTCAAGGTCCCAAATCTTGTAAATTAAAAAAATGGGACCCTCTAAACACAGGATCCTGTCTAAATTGATAAATTTTAGGTCTCCAGTGTAGCTCGGTTTAGAAAGTTTTCACTGTACAACTTATCAGCAGATGACAAATGTCATCTATTCTTTGTCTACAGTTTATTTCAATTTCATTAACAATGGTTTACACATTTTCTAACAGATGTTTGTAATACTGGTCTATGATTTTTTCCACCTTTTTCAATGACTTAAAAAGAAATACACAAGCAAAAAAACATATTCTGATCTTTAACGAGTAGTACACACCTCCAACCTGTATCATTAGCCACACAATAAAGGTTTCTGCCTTCAAACGAAACCAGCATAATGGACGGGCCATGGTATGAAGTGACATGGTGGGTAAACCTGAAACAAACAAAGAATAAAATCAAAATTACGCATTGAATCAAATTTTTATCACATAGAAACTGACTGAAATATTCCTTACACCATTAGCAGAGCAAAAGAAAGGCATGTATTTGATAACAGCACATTTTAAATTATAACCATTGTGTGTCTAACATATGGTTATTTCAGCCCTTTGTGAAGAGAAAGAGAGATCGAATATGCTACCATCAAACAGGCTACTACTATCAATAAAGCAGCAAGGGATCTTTTATATACACTTTCTCTTAGACAGGACAGTACATACCATGGCATTTGATGTACCTGTTACCAGTGGATTAAAAACCCCGTAAACTCTACCTGTTCATAGATAATCCATGATCACTGCTATTGTACAACATGGTCCAGCTCTGACACCGAGATAACCTGGCCTGTATTTTCAAAAGAAAAAAGACTGTGTTGTACTCAAAACGAAAAGCAAAAGATCATAGCAGGAAAACAAGATTGCCAAAGTTTTTACAATTTAGCTGGATTGCAAAAAAAATGAAGAAAAAATAGTTTTACAATTTACATGATTACAAAAAGCAAATGTTTCGAATGTAGTGCCACAATCTGATTACCTTCAATTCGTAATTAATCTGCTATTCAGATATGTAGGAATGGAATGTGAAATAGCCCTTGAAATTTGGTACACCTATCAGCAGTGCTATTGCAAAAATATACTGCATAACTGATTTACAATGGCATTTTTATCATTACGGGCTATTTACTTTGTACTAAATTGCAGTTACAAAGATGATATAAATTCTAGGACTGGTGAAGTGGGACGACATATTCCATAGTGTGAATGTAGGTGGGGGAGGGGGTGATAATCACAGTTTCAAGATCAAGTGGTTGGAGGTGATGAGGAGGTTATTGGAGAGAATTTAACAGTTTGCCTGTGTATGTATAAGAAAATCACTACGTATAAACATGTATGTACCAGTTTCATGATCAGGTGGTTGGAGTTGATGAGTGGGTTATTGGTGGGTGTTAATGAGGAGTTTATTGGAGGGAGTTGATGAGGTGGTTATTGGTGGGTGTTAATGAGGAGGTTATTGGAGGTGATGAGGAGGTTATTGGAGACAGTTTCTGTAGTTTGCCTGTGTATGTATAAGAAAATCACTACATATAAACATGTATGTACCAGTTTCATGATCAGGTGGTTGGAGTTGATGAGTGGGTTATTGGTGGGTGTTAATCAGGTTATTGGAGGGAGTTGATGAGGTTATTGGAGAGTTTCTGTAGTTTGCCTGTGTATGTATAAGAAAATCACTACATATAAACATGTACCAGTTTCATGATCAGGTGGTTGGAGTTGATGAGTGGGTTATTGGTGGGTGTTAATGAGGAGGTTATTGGAGGAAGTTGATGAGGAGGTTATTGGAGAGAGTTTCTGTAGTTTGCCTGTGTATGTATAAGAAAATCACTACATATAAACATGTATGTACCAGTTTCATGATCAGGTGGTTGGAGTTGATGAGTGGGTTATTGGTGGGTGTTAATGAGGTTATTGGAGTTGATGAGGTTATTGGAGAGAGTTTCTGTAGTTTGCCTGTGTATGTATAAGAAAATCACTACATATAAACATGTATGTACCAGTTTCATGATCAGGTGGTTGGAGTTGATGAGTGGGTTATTGGTGGGTGTTAATGAGGTTATTGGAGTTGATGAGGTTATTGGAGAGAGTTTCTGTAGTTTGCCTGTGTATGTATAAGAAAATCACTACATATAAACATGTATGTACCAGTTTCATGATCAGGTGGTTGGAGTTGATGAGGTGGTTATTGGTGGGTGTTAATGAGGAGGTTATTGGAGGTGATGAGGAGGTTATTGGAGACAGTTTCTGTAGTTTGCCTGTGTATGTATAAGAAAATCACTACATATAAAAATGTATGTACCAGTTTCATGATCAGGTGGTTGGAGTTGATGAGTGGGTTATTGGTGGGTGTTAATGAGATTATTGGAGGGAGCTGATGAGGTTATTGGAGAGTTTCTGTAGTTTGCCTTTGTATGTATAAGAAAATCACTACATATAAACATGTATGTACCAGTTTCATGATCAAGTGGTAGGAGGTGATGAGTGGGTTATTGGCGGGTGTTTCTGAAGTCTGGCCGTGTGTGTACGCCGCTGGCAGTGTAGCCGACATTGCCCACAACATGCCCATAGAAAGGCAATATCGGCCATCAACGAAGCCTTCTAGTTGAGGAACAGGAGCTGTTTCCTGAAGAAAAAGTAATATGACATTGTAATACAGTGTTTCTTCTCCAATCAGTATTTTCATCAGTGTTTTAAAGGTTTCATAAAATTATTTATCCTATAACTTGCTCATGATATCCATGTCATAAATCCTTGTGATAATTTAGTATATTAACCTGTGTAATAATTGTATGCAAATTTAAAGGTGTATGCAATTTGCAATGTTTAACCAGATTTATGTAACTATACACGTTACGTAATTGAATGCTGCAAAAATATGCTTTGAGTTGATATCACCAAACACACATGGAATAAACCTGTAGGTTAAGTGAACTGAAGACAACTGTTAATTGAAGACAACTGTAACTCAGATTTAACGAAAAAGTACACAGACGTCTGTTGCTAGGAAAGTAATATTTGAAAGGGAGGCCACTTGCATTAATTTCATGTCACATTTTAGTCTGCCCATCGTCACTCGCATTAATTTAGGGACGTGTTAATTTCAGGATCTACAGTATACAGTGAAACACCTCTAAACCGGACACCCAAGGCACCAAGTAAAAAGTCTGGTTGTAAGGGGTTTAGAAAGGTTATTTTCTACATTGATATATTTAAAAAGGGGACCTCGAAAAATGCTCAGTTTTGAAGAAATTCCAGTTACCAGACGGGTCTGGTTTAAAGGGAATTCCAGTTTCCAGGGAATTCTGGTTTACAGAGATCTGGTTTAGAGGGAATTCCTGTTTAACAAGGGAATTCTGGTTTACACAGGGTCCAGTTAAGAGGGTTTTACTGTAATTTGTCATTCTGGTTTACAGAGGGTTCGTTTTAGAGGGAATTCCAGTTTACAAAGGGAATTCTGGTTTCGGTTAAGAGGGGTTTTACTGTACCTTGGAAAATAAAAACTATTTTATGCCTGGTGGATCTGCAAATGTTTCTCTATGCATTTTGTTTTGTGGGTTGTGAATATACAAAAACAAACTACATCCCCCCCCTGCCCCGTACATGCACATAAACACAAATACACAAGTGATCAAATATAGAGGTCAATATAATAAACATTTTACTAGCAAAATGAAGCCGATCTTACAAGTTCAGAAGGCAGCGTTGACCCGGTGAGGATCAGGTAGACCCAGTTGTGAACACCACAGAACATGTGAGGACAGTTCCACTTGAGCCACGACACGAAACTCTCATAGTTCAACTCCTCCGCAATCCCAAACTGAAAAACCACCAACATTCACTTATTTCAACTGCATTTTCATGGCATGTATAGCCAACTATATCAAGAGCTGAGACAGTCAGGTGTTTTAAACAATATTTACATGGCAGTAGAGATTGGTCAACATGTATAAGCCTATATTAGGACCTTTCCCCACAAATTTAGAACACATTCATGTAAAATAGATGATTGGCAAAATAGTAGCAGTGAGTTTAACTTGAGTTACTGGTTAATTGCTAGTGGTTAGTCAGAGAGGTCTGTGTAGCTGTTATAATTATGGGATGTCTGCCTGGGACAGCTAGTTACTGGTTACTGGTAGTCGATAGTGGTTAGTCAGAGAAGTCTGTGTAGCTGTTATATGGGATGTCTGCCTGGGACAGCTAGTTACTGGTTACCGGTAGTCGATAGTGGTTAGTTAGAGAAGTCTGTGTAGCTGTTATATGGGATGTCTGCCTGTGACAGTGAGTTACTTGTCACCAGTAGTTGATAGTGGTTAGAGAAGTCTGTGTAGCTGTTATATGGGATGTCTGTCTGGGACAGTGAGTTACTGGTCACCAGTAGTTGATAGTGGTTAGTCAGAGAAGTCTGTGTAGCTGTTATATGGGATGTCTGCCTGTGACAGTGAGTTACTTGTCACCAGTAGTTGATAGTGGTTAGAGAAGTCTGTGTAGCTGTTATATGGGATGTCTGTCTGGGACAGTGAGTTACTGGTCACCAGTAGTTGATAGTGGTTAGTCAGAGAAGTCTGTGTAGCTGTTATATGGGATGTCTGTCTGGGACAGTGAGTTACTGGTCACCAGTAGTTGATAGTGGTTAGTTAGAGAAGTCTGTGTAGCTGTTATATGGGATGTCTGTCTGGGACAGTGAGTTACTGGTCACCAGTAGTTGATAGTGGTTAGTTAGAGAAGTCTGTGTAGCTGTTATATGGGATGTCTGTCTGGGACAGCGAGTTACTGGTCACCAGTAGTTGATAGTGGTTAGTGAGAGAAGTCTGTGTAGCTGTTATATGGGATGTCTGTCTGGGACAGCGAGTTACTGGTCACCAGTAGTTGATAGTGGTTAGTCAGAGAAGTCTGTGTAGCTGTTATATGGGATGTCTGCCTGTGACAGTGAGTTACTTGTCACCAGTAGTTGATAGTGGTTAGAGAAGTCTGTGTAGCTGTTATATGGGATGGCTGCCTGGGACAGTGAGTTACTGGTCACCGGTAGTTGATAGTGGTTAGAGAAGTCTGTGTAGCTGTTATATGGGATGTCTGTCTGGGACAGTGAGTTACTGGTCACCAGTAGTTGATAGTGGTTAGTCAGAGAAGTCTGTGTAGCTGTTATATGGGATGTCTGTCTGGGACAGTGAGTTACTGGTCACCAGTAGTTGATAGTGGTTAGTCAGAGAAGTCTGTGTAGCTGTTATATGGGATGTCTGTCTGGGACAGTGAGTTACTGGTCACCGGTAGTTGATAGTGGTTAGTCAGAGAAGTCTGTGTAGCTGTTATATGGGATGTCTGTCTGGGACAGTGAGTTACTGGTCACCGGTAGTTGATAGTGGTTAGTCAGAGAAGTCTGTGTAGCTGTTATATGGGATGTCTGTCTGGGACAGCGAGTTACTGGTCACCGGTAGTTGATAGTGGTTAGTTAGAGAAGTCTGTGTAGCTGTTATATGGGATGTCTGTCTGGGACAGCGAGTTACTGGTCACCTGTAGTTGATAGTGGTTAGTTAGAGAAGTCTGTGTAGCTGTTATATGGGATGTCTGTCTGGGACAGCGAGTTACTGGTCACCAGTAGTTGATAGTGGTTAGTTAGAGAAGTCTGTGTAGCTGTTATATGGGATGTCTGCCTGGGACAGTGAGTTACTGGTCACCAGTAGTTGATAGTGGTTAGAGAAGTCTGTGTAGCTGTTATATGGGATGTCTGTCTGGGACAGTGAGTTACTGGTCACCAGTAGTTGATAGTGGTTAGTCAGAGAAGTCTGTGTAGCTGTTATATGGGATGTCTGTCTGGGACAGTGAGTTACTGGTCACCAGTAGTTGATAGTGGTTAGTCAGAGAAGTCTGTGTAGCTGTTATATGGGATGTCTGCCTGTGACAGTGAGTTACTTGTCACCAGTAGTTGATAGTGGTTAGAGAAGTCTGTGTAGCTGTTATATGGGATGTCTGCCTGGGACAGTGAGTTACTGGTCACCAGTAGTTGATAGTGGTTAGAGAAGTCTGTGTAGCTGTTATATGGGATGTCTGTCTGGGACAGTGAGTTACTGGTCACCAGTAGTTGATAGTGGTTAGTCAGAGAAGTCTGTGTAGCTGTTATATGGGATGTCTGTCTGGGACAGTGAGTTACTGGTCACCAGTAGTTGATAGTGGTTAGTTAGAGAAGTCTGTATAGCTGTCTTGGTCTGTTACACCTCCCCACTGAGCCAGTAAATCACTCACTGGGCCCTCAGGCTAGACTGCTTCTAAATACGGCAGGTATGGGTGACTAACGACCTAACTCATGTTTTCAGACAACTGACGTCATAACTCATGTTTTTCAGAATTTTAATGAATTAGTTATTTGTCAAGTTGACATTTCATGTTGAATCGTTGTTTTTCCAATATATTAGCAAATAAACCTATTCAAGTTTATATTTTAAAAGTTTAACAAAAAAATTCACTACAGAATATGGGCTATATATTTGTGTGTGATTAAAGGAGCTTGCAGAGAAAGTGTTTACAAATGAGTAAAAAATAAACAGGTTTACATTAGTTTACAAATCACAAAGTCTGTTAAAAAAAACTTAAACCCACATATCATTGTGAGGTATAGGGTAAGGACTTGCAGGACAAAATGTTATTTGCAAGGGCCCTGGTAAAACACTTTTCCATATTCTGATTCTGCTAAAGCTCGTCACAAGTAAAAACAATTTCACCAGAGATATAAATTTGCTAATAATTGATAACTTGTCTATTTATCCTCTAAAAAACATACCATGCTTGTGACCATGGCCGTAAACACTCGATCATCTCGGTCTGATTTTGTGTACGGGAACTTGGATGCAGACAGAGTCAGGGCATAGGATACCTGAATCATCAGCAGTGCATCTGAAACAAAACAAACCAATCATGCAATTGTATCAGAGCTCACACTGGGACACATCTGAATCATCAGCAGTGCATCTGAAAAAAACAAAAACAATCATGCAATTGTATCAGCGCTCACACTGGGACACATCTGAATCATCAGCAGTGCATCTGAAACAAAACAAACCAATCATGCAATTGTATCAGCGCTCACACTGGGACACATCTGAATCATCAGCAGTGCATCTGAAACAAAACAAACCAATCATGCAATTGTATCAGCGCTCACACTGGGACACATCTGAATCATCAGCAGTGCATCTGAAACAAAACAAACCAATCATGCAATTGTATCAGCGCTCACACTGGGACACATCTGAATCATCAGCAGTGCATCTGAAACAAAACAAACCAATCATGCAATTGTATCAGCACTCACACTGGGACACATTTCGTTTGAGACGATTTTCAGATATGTAGAGTATTTCCTTGAAAATTATCCAAAAGTGGCTAACTTAAAGAAATTTTTAGTAGCCAAAGACTAAATGTTGTATCCACTGAACAGGATGAGTCCTGCTGTATCCAGTACCAGACTCCACTAAAAGTGGGTTTTTGGTCAATAATTTCATTTAGGTTTGGCACAAAAAGAAAAGATGTTTTAGAAATATACTCTTTTTTTTATCTTTATGTGCAATTTGTAAAGACATTGTAAACAAAACAGCAATACTTTCCGATACTGTAGAATAACGCTTGCCCAATGGACGTTGAAAGTATATTTTAATGATTGTTTTAAAATACTGAACTTTATATTTAAATGATTACCTCTTTTGTTAATCTGACTTTAGTACATGGAGATCCAGTTTGTATGTGTGATTAAAAAAACTGTTTATTTATCTTTTGAAAAATATTTTTACAAAGTGCACATGAAAAGAAGAAAAAAGTTATTTACAAGTGTTTTCTTTTTTCATTTTCTGTGAAGCAAAACTGACATTACTGATAAAAATCACTTTTAATGACGTCTACATATACACAATGTACTATATGGTATAGACATACAATATACATGTGTAGACTACATTACAGGCTCTCTGAACATGCATCTAATTTAGATACACATACATGTATGACATACATGTGCAGTCATTATTTTGATGTTGAACGGACCTGAACCAGAGCTCAAGGTAACTGTAGTTCAACTAGTAAAAAATTAAACAAAAGTGGCTGTTCTCGACATTTGATTATCATCTTATCGAATCAAGGCCGCACAGATTAATTGTGAATGCGAGTCATGTGGAACTGTGATAGTGTAACCTATTTGCCATTCACACAAAATTTATACAATGATAAACAGTAGTTTACTGATGGTAATTAAAAAGCAGACTGGAAAACAACTAAATTAATAATAGTAATAATTTAAACATGCACAAGTTTTTTTCATTATATGAAAATTTACATCAATAAATTATGTAGTATTTTATATTATTTGAAAATGAATTACACAAACTTTCAATTGTGCAGCCCTGTAAATGCATCTGTGAGCCATTTATCCCCTCCCAAAAAAGCAATTAAAAAGGAACAGAAGTTTTATTTCTCACTATCAAACATATATAATACATATATTAATAGTGTTAAATTTAATTATCGTAAGTATGTACAGTTACTGATGTTACCTTCTTGTGTTAATACATCTTTTCCTGCGGCAAATAGTTTGAAGTAGTATTTCTGCTGATCACTTTCGTTAAACGTTTTGAGGATTTCTTTCCCTGCTTTCACAAACTGTTCCTTAGTAATGCGATCCCGATTTGAATGGCCATTGAGCATCTGTCGATACATCAGTTTGCCGAACTTATGCAGAGGTCCATGAAAGACATTCTGTAGAATTCAAAGCATAAAGTAAGTTGTAAAATTGAACCGTAACTGTTATTCTTGGTAAAGTCAAATTGATATTCATGTTATACCAGAACTGGAGCACATCTAACCTAAAACAAAAATGATCAGGTCACAGTCATAATAATGACAGTTTTCTACAGCTAGACAAAACGGGCTCTTCAAAATTTAAGGAAAAAAAAAAAGAGAACAAAACAAAAGAAAAACAAACAACTATCATTTCTGTAGTTGGGGGTGCGGGGTTTGTGGGCAATTTTACCCCTGCCCCTTTAAAATTTAAAGCCATACAGAATTCGTTACCAAGGTATGATGAAGTTTGTACAGTGAAACTCCTCTGAACAAGAAGAAGAAAATGTTTTATTTAACAATGCACTCAACACATTTTATTTATGGTTATATGGCGTCAGACATATGGTTAAGGACCACACAGATATTGAGGGAGGAAACTTGCTGTCGCCACTTCATGGGCTATTCTTTTCGATTAGCAGAAATGGATCTTTTATATGCACCATCCCATAGGATAGCACATACCACGGCCTTTGATGTACCAGTCGTGGTGCACTGGCTGGAGCGAGAAATCCCTTTGAACAAGACACCCACAGGACCATTAAAAAGTCTGATTTTAAGATGAATCCAGTTTATAGCCCTTGGTTATTTTCTGTACCAATATTTTTAATATCAGTTTTCAGGGAATTCTGGTTTACAGAGGTCCGGTTTTGAGTAGTTTCACTGTTCTAATACTACTACAGTGAGCATTAGTTTGTAATGTATACAAGGGCAGTATGTCTTGTTTACAGGTTTATGCTTTCTGGTATTAATCTGTTACGGTCAAATGTCAAGGTATCAGATTAACTTCATATCAGTGATATTTCATTGTGATAAATTTGATTAGTGTATACATATAATAGGCCTGCCATGATTTAATCACGCCTTAACTTCATCCTGATTGATGTATACATGTAATGGTCCTAATACCATGGTAATACGAGAATTATGCTGAATGTAGCAATTGTAGGCTATACTTTAATAGGCTATTAGCTAATATTAGTAGTAATATACTTTATTTAAATACCAAGAAGCTAATTAAAAAGTTAATTTGTTTTATTTTGTTTCAAAACTAACTGAAATTTGAATCTGGCAAAAAATATTTCTGACAAAAATTTCCAAACTACTAAATATGATTTTGGATTCAGTTTAAACCTTGAAAATAGTTCTCCAGCCTCCAGATTTCATGGAAACAATCAGTGGCAAAATTACATAACCCAAAGTCCATTACCCATTATTATGTACTACATAATCTACCATTAGTTACTTAAAACAATAGATTCCAATGATCACAAGACATGGAAGAAAGTATTTTACATAAAATTTTAAATCCTGTAACTGAAAGGTTTCGATACACCTATCCAACTTCCACTGTTACCTCTCCTGGACATGTTCCAACTGTTCTGTCCTGGTTGTATCCCCTCTCCAGATATCGTAAGACTGCAAAATTATTGGTTTTAAGGGTTTGTAACGTTTTGTATTGAGACACTTACTTGTCTGAACTTTATTGTTACTGAAAATGTTCCCGAACTGTGAAGAAAAATCTCACAAATGAACAACCAGCAAACAACAACAAATCGGATGTTAATTGCGCGAACCGTGCACAAGAAAACAAACCGAACCAAAATGATAACGGTCACGTCGTATACCAACGTCTGTGACGTTTACACAGGAAGATTCCCTCTAAAAATAGATTGGACCTCGCTTGCTTAACGGGTTTTTCTCGAGCGCGCGCGGCTTTTTAAGAAATACAAAAAATGCATTCTAAACAAAGTCTACAATGAATTATTTGATTTAAGCGTGATCCGAATTCTAAAAATGTCTTATTTAACCCATTTATCTGCGGGAATATACATTTTTTAAATTGTTTTAAAAATTCTATTTGTCTTATATTTTCATCAATACTTTTCCACTCACGAACTGCTGAGGGTGAAAACGATTTTCTGTCTATACCAACGTCTGTGACGTTTACACAGGAAGATTCCCTCTAAAAATAGATTGGACCTCGCTTGCTTAACGGTTTTTTCTCGAGTGCATGCGGCTTTTTAAGAAATACACAAAAATGCATTTAGTGGTTTTACAAACATCAGGATTACCAGGATTACCAAAAAGCACTTCAGGTGAATGGACATGTATATTCTAAATAATAAAATGTAAGTAAAGTGCAATTTTATTTGTGAAAAAATGGGTTTAATAGCGAAAAACAACGCCGTAATGGTTAACAACTAGCCGTAACTAGGGCATGTCCCTTTAAGAGTACCAGGTATAAAAAAAAAAATTGTATCTCCTAAGTTCAAGGGCCAAAACTGTCAAATATGGGTACATTGACATGAAAGTCAAACTTGATCTATAATAGTACAGGGAAAAGCTAAACAATTTCAGCTCAATATCTCAAGGTATCGTTTAAAAAAACAAAAAAATCCATAAAACTGTACATAGCACAGAGTGATGGACAGACAGACAGACAGAAGGACAGAGATGAAACCTAGTCCCCTCCAGTTGGACCGGTGGAAAAAAAAAGAATAAAGAAATGTTTTATTTAACGACGCACACAATACTTTTTATTTATGGTTATATGGCGTCAGACATATGGTTAAGGACCACACACATAGAGAGGAAACCTGCTGTCATCACTTCATGGGCTACTCTTTTCGATTAGCAGCAAGGGATCTTTTATATGTACCATCCCACAGACAGGGTAGTACATACCACGGCCTTTGATATACCAGTCATGGTGCACTGGCTTGAATGAGAAATAGTCCAATGGGCCCACCGACGGAAATCGATCCCAGACTGACCGCGCATCAAGCGAACGCTTTACCACTGGGCTACGTCCCGCCCCTGGACTGGTGGAAGACTAATAAACAGTCACATACTACTACCAATCAGGGAAGGGATCTATGTTCAAACCCACAGAACACCTCGACAAATCCGTGGTCATATATATATTTTTTTTTTTTAAATAATTCTTTAAGTGTGACATTTTCTCATTTTAACCACAACTCAGGGCTTCTAGATTATGGTAGCCTCACTCCCATGGCTAGTAATATTCAATGTTGGGCTAGTAAATAATTACTATTGCCATGCCCGATATTTTATAAATATGAATATTCTTCCTGCACCCCAACCCACTAATGTTAGTGTTTTTAAGCTCTATCTCCCTCTTTAGGTGACATGTCTGATTATTACTATTATTTAGTAAAATTGTATTAACTTAAAGTAAAGTAGAGCTAGTGAAATGTAATTGTGGCTAGTTAATTTTATAAATCACTGAGTCTGATCCCATGACTAGTGAATGTTATAAAAAATTCTCGAAGCCCTGCAACTGTTACACCCATGTAACTCATCAGTATCGTCAGTGTCCTTACATGCATGTACATATAATTATGTTATGCTTGAAACTCCATGATGCTTGATTTCTCATGCACTTTTAGCACAATCAACATCGGATTTGTTGTTGTCTGCTTGTCATTAATAAATTTGTAAGATTTTTCTTCACAATTTTTTTAAAAGTATTTTCATCAATCAAACAAGTACTTTAAAAACCTTAATGTCACTCGCTCCTTCTTGTTTAATCATCTTTAAAAATGCAATTATCATGTGAATACCTTTAAAAAGGAGGATGTTCAATGCATTTCAAATGACCTTGTACATGACAGATCATTAAGGCCAAATCTATTAAATTTTTATCTTTTTCACACTCCTGATGTAGGATTTTTTCTTCAGTTATATTTGTTTTGCAGCCTAAAATATGATGCATTTTTATGCCTCTAATATAGAAGAATTCTAAATAATTTTTATGAGGTAGTTAATTATAAAACTGATATTTTACAGTTTTTACTTGCACCTACTGTACAGATCTGTATTGTCATCAAGTGTTGTTTGTGGTCATGATAAATAAAGTGGTGAAATTACTGTTGTTAATTCAAATGTCATTGCTTTATGTCTACTGTACATATGTCAGAAACACAGTGTTTTAATTTAGTGACATTAAAATTTGGAAATGTTAAACTGTGCCAAAAAATACTTACCCTACAGTACCAGTATGTGCTATAGGAGGTTTACATGTAAGTGTAAGACAATTTATTATTTACTTGATGAGGTAACAATTTCTTTTGACGTGAACTGTTTGCAATATATATGATTTCATGTAGAATATTCTTTTTGTACATATCATATTGGCACTTTTGTCAATGCTCTAACAGAATTTGTGGCACCTGCCCTAAGTTCAGCCAGCAAATGTTTCGCTAACCTTCGCAAACTATTTGATTGGTTCCCGACGTGGGATTTGGTTTAACGTAAGGCAACTAAACCAGTCTAGCGGATGTTTTTCTGCTCGGTCTGGCTGAACACAACCCAGTAGTATGTATAACATCAAAATACATTCATTATTTATGTTTAATTTTAATCCCCACTTCTACTAGTTGCAAAATGTTACACTAAATGTAATGCACTGTCAAATTAAGAAATATAAAAACAATTACCTGTTTTATTTGAAACTACCAGTTTTGAGATTAATTAACTTAAGAGGCTTTAATATTTGCCTAGCAGGACTCTAGATCTCACTAATTTGGGCACGACAGGTTTCTGTTTTCTTTGTCTCATCTGAGCACAGCAATGTCTTTTTAGTGCAGTGATGTTCTTAACAGCTGCTGAAGAGTTGTGTATACTCAGAAATGCATTTCAAGTTATTTTAATATAATTAAAGCCTTACATTTCACTGGTTTTGATGTCAATTGTTTTCAGATTTGTATGTTCAGTGATGGAAATAAGCAGAAAATTCCACATGTCCACTGGACAAATACATCTAGAAATCTACTTGTCCACCTATAATTTTATTTGTCCAAATAAATGATTTTGTTTTATTCAAGTGCAAGGATAATATTCTTGATTGCTCAAAATGAAAGTGCACTGAACATTTTTATTTGATTATTTTTAGTAATACATATTTTGAATGCTGATGTTTGTCCTTGATTTGGGCATGATTATTTTTAGTAATACATATTTTGAATGCTGATGTTTGTCCTTGATTTGGGCATGATTATTTTTAGTAATACATATTTTGAACGCTGATGTTTGTCCTTGATTTGGGCATGATTATTTTTAGTAATACATATTTTGAACGCTGATGTTTGTCCTTGATTTGGGCATGATTATTTTTAGTAATACATATTATGAACGCTGATGTTTGTCCTTGATTTGGGCATGATTATTTTTAGTAATACATATTTTAGGCACAACATTTATCGCACCTGTATACCTAACTGATTGACAACCTTCTGTTACTGTGTTATCTATGAAATATGATTGGGTGGTATGCACCACTGCCTGTAGCAAAAATGCACATGTTCACCAGACTGCTAACTTCCCAGGTAAATAATAAAACCGAGTTAGCAAGAAAGAGCTGCCCTGACTGACATTACTGATGTGACCCACTGCAAAAATAATATTAATATGTATGCTGAATCACGAACACACTGTAACATGTTCTACATACATCAATAGATGTAATCAACTTCATGACTTTACACGTTATATTAGTCATAATATACGTAATGCAAGAAAATCAATGTTGTTAATATTGCAGGCTTCGTAAACATTCAGTGTGACAATACCACAATACATTGTATACCTGGAGACCAGATTTAATATAAAATAAACATTGAAATAAGCATGCGGTGTCACGTAACCCATGTACTGTAGAGGCTACACCACAAAATACACACTTGATAACCTACATGCACAGGTTACTGCCGTTACGACACACCAAGATTACAGTTACCTTTATTTACTATAAAAAGCCTTCACAAACATACCGATAATGTTATTTATTCACATCAGATTCACTGTTCTTGTTATACTGATACGTGTACATGCACATTTTCTACCAGAGGGTAAAATTACATACTCTAGAATCTTGAATATTAATAGCTCTATGCATTTTTATATAAAAAATAATATTATAATAAGAGAACTGCTGTTTAAAATTTGTCAAAGTAAATGAAATGTGCAGTGTTCAGTTTTAAACCAATAAAAACCTATAGCGTGTCCCACAGGGAATGACTTTTTTCATACTATATGGAATTTACTACAAGTTATTTATTTCTGAGCAGATTGTTTTCTAAATTGCACACAAAAATAGTAAAAACTTTGTTATTCAAAAAAACTCATACTTTTTTTCTTACATCAAACAAAACTGAAATTATTTACAAAACGTTTTTTGTAGGAGGATGGACGGACTATAGTAGAGGCACTTGTGACCTGTTTTGTTATTATTAAGATAAGTACATTATTACATTGTTTTCAGCAAGGAAGCCTGATACATGTATGTGTATATCATAATGTACCGGTAGAATGCTCCAAGATTTTTTGGAGAAGGAAAAAAAAAGTGTTTTGTTTAACTCCACCACTAGAGCACATTGATTAATTAATCATCGGCTATTGGATGTCAAACATTTGGTAATTCTGGCACGTAGTCATCAGAGAAACCTGTTACATTTTTCCTAATGCAACAAGGGATCTTTTATATGCACTTTCCCATAAATAGGTGGCAATGCTGCAGCTGCGATATGAATCGCTGAAGGTTGAAGACTAAACTGATGGCAGTTTTTCTGCTGTGTAAATATTATAGCCATCAGTTGAGGGGATCATTTTTATATTTCTTTTGTTGCCAAAGATACTGATTTAAACACCTGCACTTGTGAAACTACACAGCTTTAAAGAAAATACTTCTGTGCACCAAGCTACCAACCTCAGATAAACCATCCACCTCAAGTACTGGGTTTGCATCCCCAATACTGGCTTCTATATACACACAGACCTAATTCTACCAAAAAATAACTGGACGGTCCATACTGGAGGATCCGTATTAAAAATAAAACACTTAAGTTCACCTATTAGGTGGTTATGAGTTGGACACTGTCAAATGGACACTGTATTCATTAACAATATTTAAACAGCAGTTCTATTACATGTACTATAATATATATAAATATTATTAAAAAATTGTCAGTTAATTTCCAATATTTTAGTGTAAGTAATTTTACCGTCCATACTATATGGCAGAAACCCTGATAGAGTATGTTTTAATGGCTCAGCTAGACACTACACAAGCCTTTTTCTCACTAACTCACATGAGCTAACCATTAATCCCTATTCTGGACAAATACCCCAGATACATGCAACTTAGGTGTCTGCCCAGCACAGCATGCTTGGACCATAATTGAATATAAGTATGAAAGGTTTTAAAAAAGTTTTTTTAATAAGAATAACAAATGATATTCACGAGTATATAATTAAAACTTATTTGTCAAAGTACATAGCTACATGTACATGTATGTACACTGATATCATCTACTTTTAAAATAAACTAAGAATTATATTACAGGCAAAAAGAAAAAACAAAAATACCAAATTTAATCCATTTACTAGAATACCGGTAGTGAAATGTCTGTATAAAATATAGAGATGTGTGTCAGTAAAGCGGTTAACACCTTGATACTGTTACTATTCATGTGTTCCCTCATCTCTTTCTATAATTAGTATACCTAATACCTTTTATTATTAACAAAGTGGGTTGAGATATTTACACACATGCACTCTTTAAATAGTGTATGTCATTAAGCAATCTTCAATCGCAGCATGACTTACAAGTCATTGTCTGTTCAAATGTTAAACTGGAGCAACCGGTATACATAATACGTAATGTCATGTGTGCCAAAATGAAATCGGGTCAACTGTAAAACCACGTAATGTGTTCCCTATGGGATCAGCTCATAGCACCTATCATGACATACTTTTCTTAGCCACAATTTCTTCATTCTCTTTCTCAGTATACAGTAATATTTAGATAAAATACAATCACTGATCAGGTGTTGGTATGCACAGAGTTCCAGATTAGACAGATTTTCCCCAAGCTATCATCACTGGACAAGGCTCTGATATTGATTATGCTGGTTTAGACTGATTTTACCCAATCTAATGTCACTGGACAGCACTTGAGATCATGCTGGTTTACATAGAAATTATTTTCATTTCTGAGTTTAATAGATAGACATATATATGTCAGAAGTGTCTCTGCATCTTTGGGTGTTAATTGAAAGGCATTAGATAAACGTTGTGCCCAAAATACATATATATATGCCCAAAATAATCATGCCCAAATATGCTGATCTCAAATTATTTCACCTCAAAACCACTGAAATGTTAAATAACTTGAAATATGTTTGTGAATATTAACAACTCTCCAGCAGCTGTTAATGACAGTACTGAACTAAAACAACATTCCTGCACTTAGAAAGTCCTACTTGTGTCCAAATTAGAAGAAGGAAGTATTTTATTTAAAGATGCACTCAACACATTGTATTTACAGTTATATGGCATCAGACATATGGTTAAGGACCACACAGATATTGAGAGAGGAAACCCGCTGTCGCCACTTCTTGGGCTACCCTTTTCGATTAGCAGCAAGGGATCTTTTATATGTACCATTCCACAGACAGGGTAGTAAATACCACGGCCTTTGGTGGTGCACTGGCTGAAACGAGAAACAGCCCAATGGGCTCACCGACAGGGATCGATCCCAGGCCGACAGTGCATCGAGCAGTCGCTTTACCACTGGGCTACGTCTCGCCCACTGTGACCAAATTAGTTAAGATCTAAATCCCTGAACTGTTAAAAGTGTTATCTACATAGAAGTCAACACAGAAACATCCATAATACCATCACGGTCCTCTTCTAGTTAATCTACAGTACTGTTTACTATAAAATACATATTCTCTTTGCATGGCAGCACAAACATCTAAAGAAAGGTTTTCACAACACAAGTTAAAGCCACATTCTTGGCTCTCCATCATTAATTAATGTATTTTTTTGGTCTCATATGCAAATAACAAAGTTCAACATAAAATTACATAATTTTGTATACATACAGCTTTAACAAAGCTTAGATTATAGTAGCCCCACTCCTGTGATTAGTGATATTCAATGTTGGGCTAGTAAATACAATGTAACTACTATTACAAGACAAGAAGAAGATAAGAATTTATTTACACTCGGGCCATTGCACACCGGTATAGGAGGAATATATACATATACAATATTATTTATAACATTTAGAACAATGTATATATAACAAAAACTCGAAATACATTAGATACATGTACATATTTAAGAACATCGCTATACACATACCATGCCCAACAGTTATTGAAAAACAAATCCCCCCCCCCCCCCATTTAAGTATATTTTGTAAATATGAATATCCTTCCCCACTCCCAACCTTAATGTTTTTAAGCTCCATCTTCTTCTTTAGGTAACATATCCAATTATTACTAAATTAGTAAAATTGTATTCGTAAGTAAATGTTTTAAATTATTGATCCCATGGCTAGTGGATTTTATAAAAATTTCTAGAAGCCCCGTGCTATTATCAACCTATATATTTTGTCAATTGCTGTGTCACTATTTTTTTATTTACTATTCGTCTATCAGCTGTGCAAAACATTACTTGAGATTTCTACTCATTCAGAGATACCGGCCAGTCGAGGCATGGGATTTTTAATCCAGATACCGACTCCAAACCCTGAGTGAGTGCTCCACAAGGCTCAATGGGTAGGTGTAAACCACTTGCACCGACCAGTGATCCATAACTGGTTCAACAAAGGCCATGGTTTGTGCTATCCTGCCTGTGGGAAGTGCAAATAAAAGATCCCTTGCTGCTAATCGGAAGAGTAGTCCATGTAGTGGCGACAGCGGGTTTCCTCTCAAAATCTGTGTGGTCCATAACCATATGTCTGACGCCATATAACCGTAAATAAAATGTGTTGAGTGTGTCGTTAAATAAAACATTTCTTTCTTTCATTCAGAGATTTCACACATGAACTCGTACAATAAAATTCAATATTGTATAATAATATCTTAATATTTCACACAGACTATGTACAGTCGTACTTGTATATAACAACCACTTACAGGGACCAAAAGAAAGTGGCCATTATGGACAGGTGGCCTTTATATAGAGATCCCAAAATATTCAATCAAGACCCTAACATATTTCACTATAAAATCTCATTATTAACTGTTTTAACAGTTTGATTTCCTTTGTTAATTCCAATACCCCAATACTTTCTAGCACCTAAACGATCTTTCTTTGACTTCCTGATAACTTCTACTCTACAATTTGTCAGTGGCATTTTGTTTGACAGTAAATAAATAACACAAAACTGAAATTTACATTTGTTTAATTGGGATTTATTACTCAGGTGACATGTTTAATTCATTATTTGTTTTATGTTGCCGCTAATCTATTGGTATGGTACTTGCATTGGGACTACGTTGCGAACTGCAAATAAAACAATTTTGGTAAACAAAGGTCGCGATTTACCCAAGCATACCATGATACTGGCTTCGCTATATTCATTAATGTTTGCTGCTTGGTGCAAACTGCTTGTGAACAACAATCATGATGATTGACAGTGGGGCCTACTCAGGCACCTGGGTTATAATTGCCTTTGATAATACCGCAACAATCAGATACCATAATACATTCTGCTTTCATAGGCGCCTTGTTATTGAGTAACGATTCGAGCTGAACTATCGAATGCAAATTAAACAACTGCTGGAACAGAATAGCTGTTGACATTTACCAAATTAACAAAAGGATTAAAATAATGCTTAGTATTAGTAAACGTATATTTGTTTACGACAATAACATCAAATGATAACATCACAATAAGTAGTTTTTTTGTCGAGTCAATCAAATCGGTAAACTTTCCGGTCACATGACACAACAATGGTGGCATTGCAGAAAACAATGGGATTTACTGGGAACTAAATTGCTGTACGATTAAATGTGGGAAGAATTAGATTTTTTTTTAAATAATATTTTGGCCGCTAATGCAGGTTCTGACCTTATTTTTGCTAACAAATAGTGGCCGCTGGCCGCGTTGGACAGGTGGCCGTTCTATAGAGGTCAAATAAAGAAAGAAATGTGTTGGGGGGAATTTCAGGGTGGCCGTTATGGGCAGGTGGCCATTATATAGAGGTGGCTGACTAAGTTCGACTGTACTTGTATTTATGATTTTAAAATAATTAGCTGAAATTTACAGTCTGTTTTTGTGTTAATGCATGTTACAATTTAATTAAACAGCTGCATTTAAGAAAAACAGGGGATGGACGCAGTCCAGTGGTAAAGTGTTTGCTTGATGAGCGGTTAGTCTGGGATTGATGGTGGACTCATTGGGCTATTTCTCTCTCCAGCCAGAGCACCATGACCAGTATATCAAAAGCTGTGGTATCCTGTCTATGGGATGGCATATATAAAAGATCCCTTGCTACTAGTTTAGTTAATGGAACAATGTAGCGGGTTTTCTCTCTGAGACTAAGCCAAAATTACCAAAATGTTTGATATCCAATAGATGATGATTAATGTATCAATATGCTCTAGTAGTGTCTTTAAACAAAACAAGCTTTAAGAAAAACAGGCATCATAAATTTAGCCCTATTATTTCACCAGAATATTTACTACATGTAGTCACGCTCTGTCACTTGATGTTCAACAGCTGAATAGGAAGGAAATGGTTTATGTAACGATGCACTCAACACATTTTATTTACAGTTATATGTCGTCGGACATATGGTTAAGGACCACACAGATATTGAGGGAGTAAACCCGCTGTCGCCTCTTCATGGGCTACTCTCTTCGATTAGAAGCAAGGGATCTTTAATATGCACCACTCCATAGACAGGATAGCACACACCACAGCCTTTGATGTACCAGTCGTGGTGCACTGGCTAGAACGAGAAATAGCCCAATAGGCCCACCAACGGGAATCGATCCAAGACCGACCAGTTGAATAAAGACATGGCATGGAAAATAAAAGTGCACCACTGGCTTGGATTTTTTATCATATTTTATATTTAATGCTTAATTTTTTACTGTTCAGAGTAGATCAGACTGGTCTTTTCATCACCCCTGCGGTATATATGCATTTATTTCACGAATTTCATATCTACATATATGTACTACATGTACATACCTCAAACGTGCTTTGTGAAATCTCTCCAGGGTGCGAATTTCCTGCATCTGAAGTAATCTCAATTTTCTGAAATACAAATTCAAAACTATTATAGCAAGTATCTACTAAGTTATAGGCAAACTTATTACCCCAGTGGTCACTCCTAATATTTAGGAAAATACAGCTCAATAAAAAACATTTCATTTGGCGACTAAAACATTTCATACTATCTATATAAAAATACAAGTAGACGCCATCCAGCATCCGGCTCCTAGATGGAAAAGTTAACGTAGAGCCCTGAAAATATCTTGCATATTTTCTCACTGAAAAAAAGATCACTTATTGCAGTCCTTACTACCATATTGTATTATTGAGTTATTTAGTGTCCGTACTAAATTTAACATCATTATAATTTGGTAAACATACAAATGATGTCTTATACAGTACTTAATTTAAACAAGATGTTGGTTACATCTACTTCCATTGTTAAATTTGTAATGAAAGCTGTTTTGAATATATTTCATAATTTGTTTTTTTAATTCAACAGAACAGAACTTTTGTTTTCAAACAATATTTGTGAAAGTGAGTAAAATATTTAGACAAAGTAATACTACTAATACATTTATAATAACAGTAGTATGATCCCACTTTACATAACTGTCTCTATTCACAAATATCTCTAATAAAGATTCTCTATGTATACCATGAATAAAACAATTTTATTTTTAGAGACAAAAATAGCTGGGTAATGAATGAAATTTAATAAAACTTGGTACCAATATTGACTAATTTGAGCACAGCGGAGACATTAGTCTTTTCTGATTGCAGGAAAGTCGTTTTAGTTGAGTAGTCATTAACAGCTGCTGAAGAGTATAATGTCAATATTCAGATATGCATTTTAAGTTATTTTAATTAAACTTAACTTGTCAGTGGCTTTGAGATGAAATATTTTGAGGTCAGCATGTTTGTAATTAATTTGGGCTGGATTATTTTGGGCATACATATTTTGCCAATTTTTGGGTACAATGTTTATCGCCTCAACTTTGATGCAATCTAAAACCCTGCACATAAATGTACATCCCTCAAGAAATAATTTACTTAGATAGATGTATCACTTAAGCTTATAATGACAAGTGAAATTTTTATTCAACTCAGGATTTAAACTTGACAATACCAGGTAACTTGTTTATAATCTAAATATATATTGTTTGGCCCCTTCTTACTGATTAATAACTTGAAAAATATTTACATTAGGATAATATTATGCACCTGATGTAATTAATGAAAATATTTTGTTTTCATTAATATCGTTTGCAAAAATGTCGTACCTATAAGTATATTATAGTTCGGCTTCAAGAATTTTCTTAAAATACACTAGCCACACGATCAGTGAGATAGCCATGGTTAAAAATCTACTAGCCCTATTTCTGTATGTTCTGTAAATTTATACCAAAACTACTAGGGGATTGGGGATATTTATTTTTCTTTTGACCGTGTTTTTTTCTTTTCTTTCTTTCGTTATTTTTTCTTTTTCACTCGCTGCGGGAAGTTGGAAAAATATTTTTATAGACCTAACATGCAAAACACTCACCACGGGTGTCGGGCTACCATATTCTAGAAACCCTGAATATAAGTGTAAAATATAATTATATAATATAGGTTTAAAACTGCATAATATGTTTTTATATGAGTTTTAATGTTATTAATTTAAATACAAGTTCATAAACATTGTAAAAATGTGACAAACTACATGTACACACTATTTACATAATTATCCTTTTTTATATGCCACTCATCTATATGTAGTCATGGTTAAGTAAAAGATTACTCTGTCTTTATTTTTGTCAAGTCCATTCATCTTGACTGTAAAGGAGAACTGGTACATACCGGTACTAACATTCTGTACAATGTAACCTACATAAGTTAAAGTTCGTTTTGTTTAAAAACACCACTAGAGCACATTGATTTATTAATCATTGGCTACTGGATGTCAAACATTTAGTAATTTTTAAATATACTGATATAGTCTTTGAGAGAAAAAATTCTGGTACATTTTTTCATTAGTAGTAAACAATCTTTTATATGTACCATCCCAGACAGGATAGTACATACCACAGCCTTTGATATACCAGTCATGATGCATTGACCAGAACGAGAAATAGCCCAGTGGGCCCACCGACAGATTGCTTCAAAACGGACCGCACATCAAGTGAGTGCTTTACCATTGGGCTATGTCCCGTCCATACCTGTACAATGTAAATTATGTAGTATATCTGTCATCTGAACTTATCATATAAAACAATATATACAAGAAACGGTCTGCAGTTGTAATTTGCACTGCATGACCTTGTAACTGCATACATCTACATATATATTTAGCAAGCAATGAATCATTGGCCTTATAATAAAGTACCTGTACACACATGTATAAGTAATTAATTATATAACCAAATTATTTGTCTAGACAATTTGACAGGTTATGTACACACAAGTGCATGTATCTTGAAGCAACATTTATTTTGACTACATTATTTAAATGGAAACAGAGTACAATATGGCTATTCAGATACATGTATGTAAATGATGTATGTTTGTATATGTACTGGTAGAAAAAAATCCGTGTGCACCAAAAAAACTTGTTTGCAAACCATCTGTAAAGCTGAAATGTTTCACTTATTTGGGATAGGCCTACAACTTTATTACACGTACAATTTTATTGTCTCATAAATGAATGACTAATGAAGAAATTAATTTTTTTTTAAACAATTAGATTTTTTCCTTCAGTATCATAAAATATATATTGCAATATCATAATTCATAGTGTATATAAAGATTATTACACTTGTGAGCTTGTGTGCCATACTGAGTTTATGAAATGAGTGTCAGGATTCTTGTAACATTTTACATGAATCCTGACACAAGTTTTATAAAATCAGTATGATTGAGTGTAATAATTTCTTTATTATCCACATTATATATAATAATTTTTTTTAATGAATAAAAAAGACCATGCCAAAACGTTTTGAACGTAACCAGAAGGAAATGACAAAATAACATCATTTTGGTATTCGTAACCAATTACACCGAGCTAAAACTGGGGAAGCCGCATTAAGTTATGACATCATTCGGTGTGCATGTAAAATCATTATGAAACATGTGTCATACTGGTTATATTTCCCTGAATATCTTGAACTAAGTGGATAATAAACATATATACATATATACCTTATACATGCACAGGAACCTTTCTCTCATACACACCCTGCTGCTGCTAGTACAAGTATGCATGTATTGTGTACACATGATCTATAAACATGACAAGCATGTGGACACCATGCACACTACTGTAAATGGCCACCACGCACACCACTGTTTACAATTGGCCACCATGCACACCACTGTAAACGGCCACCAGGCACACCACTGTAAACGGTCACCATGCACACCACTGTAAACGGCCACCATGCACACCACTGTAAACGGCCACCAGGCACACCACTGTAAATGGCCACCATGCACACCAGTGTAAATGAGAGTAATTTGTAATCATCTATGTTGAGTCCAGCTAACACAGGGGGCTGCCTGAGGAGCTGATGTGAAGTTGTTTATTTACTTATCCCCGGAAGTAACACTTTAGTACACAGCAAACACCGAGAGTCCACACGTGGTGAACAACGATGTCATTAAGTTCAACTGAACATCAACAGCCTACTTCCTATAATCATAATAATGCATTCTCTCAATAACCAAACAGGATAATGTAGATATAAGGGGACGGGGTGGGTGGGGGGTGGGGGGTGAGAAGAAGCAGGCAAAAATCAACAAGCCAACAGTTTCTGTACTATACTCTACTCTATAACTATACCCTGACACTAAGTGGTAGGAATTGGTTGGATTTTCATGTTTGATGATTGGTTAGTTGAACAACCAATCATCGGTTATAATCGGTTGACAACATTTTAAACCTTTTTTTACTCAAGGTTAAAAATATGTAAGTTTGTTTCCTTATTGACACCAATGAAGCGTATTGTTACTCAAGGTATCTAATACATGCACAAGATAAGAATACAAGTAAAATTGTCACTTTTATTTTTTATCTGAAAATAAAGTTTCCTTTCAAGTTAAAGGTAGAGCTTCTTGTTCTTTTTAAAAAATCATAATATTCACATGCTCCAGCGAAAGTTGCGACCTTTTCTTGCAGATCTATAGGTTTTCAGCCATGCTTAGAAAAACCGGCTGTTATAAAATAAAGATTATTGGTAAACGCATGGATCTTGCAAGTTGAAAACAGAACACTCAATTACATGACTCGACTTTATCCTTCATCAAATAAATTTAAGATAAATTAACACAAAATTGATTTAACTATTTTTATCATAGGGTATAATGTATATTATGTATTCATGAAAAAAGGTAATGCCTTATAAACATTACATTTTGCAGATCAATCTGTAAATAATACAGGCCGTGGTATGTGCTATCCTGTCTGTGGGATAGTGCATAGGCCTATAAAAGATCACTTGCTACTAATGATAAAATGTTGCGGGTTTCCTCTCTAACACTATGATAAAATTACCAAATATTTGACATCCAATAGCCGATGATTAATGAATCAATGTGCTCTAGTTGTGTTGTTACACAAAACAAACTTTTTTTGGTGACTGTCTGGCACTTGTCGTATTATTATATGAGACTATGGTTGCATTAAATTCCAGTGCCTTAACCAAAATATTTCTTTCTGGCAGAAACACTGAGCAGGACATAATTTACTTCCTATTTTCAGCCCTATAGTATTATTTTAACTTTCATAAAATTTACATTTAATAAACACTATTAAAAAAAGAAGAAAAAAAGTGTTATACAGGGCTCAAACTTAACACTGATGTATGGCTCTAAACAAATTGCCCTAGGTCAGGAACTTTACAAATACCAATGGCAATTTGTTTTGCCATTAGATGAAAATTACTGCCATCAGTTAAAAAAAATATTTTTTGGTTTTTAATTTTGTTGCAAAAGATAATGGTTTAAAAGTTCTATAAGCAGGCTCAAAACTACTATACGTGACCATGCCTATGGCAAAAAACTTTCAAAATTGCTATAGACATAGGTAACAAATTATAATGACTAAGGCATCTTATATAAATATTAATGATAAATTATTACAATAAAAATTTAGTTTTCTTTTATCTATTTTGTGGGTGGTATTTTTTGTTGTTGCTATTTGTTTTTTGTTTTGTACAGTTTGTTTGTTTGTGTTTGTTTATTTGTTGGTGTTGTTGTCATTCTTGTTATCTAATGTTACCAATTTTGCCTAATTTTTATTTGTGTATGTTACTATGTATGATCACTTTAATTTATGATTTAGATTATAGTTAATTTCAGTTCCATTTGATTACCATAACACATATGTTCCATTCTTACTCTCATTCACTGTGCTTTTCATTTAAATAAAAAAATTTAAAAAAAAATTATCACAATGGTAACAGATGATAAATAAAGTCCCATTGTCCCAGGCCTGTCACGAGTGATAGATTTGATTTGATTTTTTTAATTAAAATTTAAAACGGTGAAATATTTTATTCAGGAGATTTCATTTGATATGATGTCGCGATATGTTCGTCGAAATTGCGCCGACAACTTAGATGTTAGTTTAATATGTAAACCAAAGCTTACCTCAAAAAGTTTTATCAAAGAGCCAGTGTAAGCTTTCGATGACATGGAACTTTGTTTCGACTTATCGAACGCACTGCTCCTTCTCTGGTCCGAATTGCCATTTCCAGTAGAACTGCCGTGTTGGTTTCCCATTTTATGAAACCACGGTATTTATAAGTCGGCAAATTTGAAAAAATCGTTCATTTCTCACTATCTATAAGGTAAAAGCTTTAATTTAATCTTAACTTTGTCATTTGCCTCGATTACAGTTCACCATGTTCACTTCTGTGACCAATCTGATCATAAACCGGAAGTAAAATATTTACTTAGAGTTTATATAGAATATTACTTTCTAAGTAACTAGCTTCCATTAGTAAGTGCATCCACTGATTAGAGATTCTTTTCAAATGAAAAATTCAACATCAGATGATATTATTGAACAATGAATACAGTTTTCAAATAAAATAAAATAAAATAAAATAAAATACACAATCAATTGTAATTACAATTTAGATTTATTTTGTATCAATTATATTTGAAAGTAGGCCTTTATCTTATATATTGACCGGCCTCGGTGGCGTCGTGGCAGGCCGTCGGTCTACAGGCTGGTAGGTACTGGGTTCGGATCCCAGTCGAGGCATGGGATTTTTAATCCAGATACCGACTCCAAACCCTGAGTGAGTGCTCCGCAAGGCTCAATGGGTAGGTGTAAAACACTTGCACCGACCAGTGATCCATAACTGGTTCAACAAAGGCCATGGTTTGTGCTATCCTGCCTGTGGGAAGCGCAAATAAAAGATCCCTTGCTGCCTGTCGTAAAAAGAGTAGCCTATGTGGCGACAGCAGGTTTCCTCTGAAAATAGTGTCAGAATGACCATATGTTTGACGTCCAATAGCCGATGATAAGATAAAAAATCAATGTGCTCTAGTGACGTCGTTAAATAAAACAAACTTTACTTTATCTTATATATTATTATAAAATGTCATTTGTGATACTTACATTTGTTTCTGAGCTATTCCAAGTAAAAATAGAACTGTAATCAGGCTATCTGCATGAAAATAATTTGAGGGTACATAATAAAAATAAAACAGACCAAAAGTGTCCTTGCTAGGTGATCTGGGTTTGAAATGTTTTGGAATTGGAATATGTATTTCAAACACTCGAAACAATTTGAACAGCAGTTCACCTACTATAGGATCTGTCTAAAAACTACTGTTCAATATATCCATTTATTGCCAACATTTTAGGAAACACAATTTTACCCTGGTTATATTAACGTTTGTTTTGTTTAATGACATCACTAAAGCACATTGATTTATTAATCATTGGTTATTAGATACCGGGTATCAAACATTTGGTAATTCTGACATATAGTCTTACAGAGGAAACCTGCTTAATTTTTCCATTAGTAGCAAGGATCTTTTATATGCATACACATTTCATATCCTGTTTGTTCTAAATAATTTAGTTTTAATTAATAAAAAAGAGGTCATGGGGCCTAAGTAAATTGTTGACTGCCAGATTTTTCCTGGGGGTAAGAATGACCAAATTCATGATTCTGTCCTTGGGTAAGGAAGCTTCTCACCAAATTTTGCTGGAAATGGTCTAGAAGAACTTGTGAAGAAATTACAGTCCAAATTTATTTCTTTATACAACTCTTACCAAGACTGGTATATCAAAGGCTGTGGTAATTTGTATGTTGTGTGATGGTGCATATAAAAATGTCTTGCTACTAATGGAAAAATGTAGCAGATTTCCTCGCTAAGACTATATGTCAAAATTATGAAATGTTTGACATCCAATAGGCGATGATTAATAAATCAATGGGCTCCAGTGGTGTCGTTAAACTAAATAAACTTTCACTTTAATTATACAACTCAACCTTAAATTCAACCTTCCATAGGTAGAAACAGGGGACATAACATTATGAAATTCACAACTTTGATAAATGATCTAATGGCCTTTACATTGTATATGAACACAAGTAGAGAAGGTTTTTTTTTTAATGGCTAAATTTTCTCCTTTTTGGTCTCATGGGGTTTAACAAAGGCCGTGATATGTACTATCCTGTCTGTGGGTTGGTGCATATAAAAGATCCTTTGCTGCTAATCAAAAAGAGTAGCCCATTAAGTGGCGATAGCAGATTTTCTCTCTCAATATCTGTGTGGTCCTTAACCACATGTCTGACGCTATATAACCGTAAATAAAATGTGTTGAGTGCTGCATGAAATAAAACATTTCCTTCAGAATGATCAAATTTACAAATTTATTTCTCCATGTGCTAAGACTTAATTTGGCATTTATAGAAGAGAGGAGTTTTTAAAATTGGCTTAGTAAGGCCTCTGGGTTCTGGGGTGGGTCAAAATCACTAATTTCATAATTTTGTTTCTTCATGGGTTAACGAAGCTTTCCACCAAATTTGAAGACATTACAATTTAAACACATTTCTCTATATAACTATAGTAAACATCATCCCCTTCCTGAGGGATCAATGGGGGGAAGACTAACATTAATGTAATTTACAGATAAACCATCTATCAACCTTCATATATATCAAGTCTATTTGTATTAGCATTTCTGGAAGCAGACAAGAAGACTTTTCAAAACTGGTTTAATTGTCCCCATTTGGGCACCACCCGCAAAGAACAATGTGCCAAGGAAGCTTCCAACAGAATTTGATTGAAAATGGTCAAGCGTTTGAGTTATTTGGCTTGATTTTCCTTTTTTGAGTATAAAGCTCCTTGGGTCCCTAAGACGTCAGAATGACCAAATTCAAATTTTTTCTTCTTGATGTACCAAGGAAGCTTTCCATAAAATGCAACTAAGTTTTGAAGAAGTCGTAAAAGAAATAACAATTTAAATGTATTTTTAATTAACTATAGTAAACATCACACATTCCTCAGGATATAATGGGAGATCCAACATTAATGACATAAGAAGCAAATTAGATAAACCATCTATTGACTGTTCAATATATGAAGACTATTCGGTTATTAAAACAAATTGAAAATAGAGGTTTTATTTAAAATTGGATTAATTTTATTTGGGGGGGAATAGCCCAAGAAGCTTCCCTCAAAATTTGGTTGGAATTGGTCAAGTAGTTATGGAGAAGAAGTCCAAAATGTGAAAGGTTTCATACTGACACTGTGATAGACAAAAACAGATTGCAACAGGCTGTTTAGTTTAAATAATATTTATTCCTCAAACAAATGCAGGGTTTGGATTGACGAACAGTTAATTCCCTACATTTAATACATACACATTTAGTACATCAAGATATAAAAATATTTCCACCACTATGCTTATCTAGAAGGCTAGACAGAACGATAGAAAAGTAAAGATGAAGAACAGAAAGAATGAAGTAATGAACGAGGAGCAAACAGTTTAGATAATGAATCGTTAATTATTCTTGAAACGCTTGCTATTTATAAAGAAGTTTTCAACAGATTTAAATTTTCGTCAACACTAACATTTGGATCACCAAAATAATATAGTATGGCAATAATTACTAATGGAAACTGGGTATTACGTCCTACATTGTATATTGAATAAAAGCGTAAAAAATGTTAGTCTTCAACTGGGTTATACAAGAAGAGCTATAAGTATTATCGAATGGTTTCTGGGGCAATAAAATATATTTTTTTAAAAAGAAGAAAAATAAGAACGTAGGAAAGTTTCCATGTCATTATGGACATTTATAGTCTGACCTTTTACTTGTAGTCTGACTTCAACCCCTATCGCACTGGTGAAAAATTACTATGTATGTACAAGTATATCAATCAATCTCCCCCCCCCCCCCCCCTTCCTCTCTGATCTCTCAAGTGTCAAAATAATCATGTTAGACACAAAACAGCCAGAGTGTAAAATGTGTCAAGGTGTTGTAAAACAAACATTCCTTTCCTTTACAAACATCTTTTAGGAACATTATACCTGTCCTCATCCAGTTAAATGAAAATGTTTAGAGACATACTTTTGAAAAATAGTCATTTCCGAAAGAGTTCACTCTGATATATACATATCAGGGTCTTAATCAGTATGTATTTAAAACTCAGATGTGGTGCAGGGAACATGTTCCTAAACGTTTCAAAGACACGAGAACCTGTTAGTTAACATGTTCCCATTCTCAACACCACACTACCTCACATAGTGGTGTGACAAGAAGAGATTCTCAGCCACTCACGAATGCAATTTTCAATGGATTAAATCTGTGTACTCGAAAAGGTGACCTCAAAGGTAATCCTATATGCATTCTCTTTGCATGGTGGTCACGTTCTATAATAGAATCCTTCTAAAACGCTCCATATTGTATAACTTTTTGGCCAAGCAGTCAATTCTTTTTTTCTTTTTCTTTTTGACCTAGGTATTAACACTTTATTCAGGCTTTTTCATGTGTTATTTCAAATTATCCATATTACACCATTAATGCCCCTTCCCTCTCTTCAAATTTTGGGTACAAACTCTGGCTGTTAGAGTTTGTACCCACAACAAAATATCTGAACCGTAACTGTATGTAAGTATAGAAGTTTCTACCTGTTTCTATGGTAAAAGTATGAGTTTAATGCAATGAATGATTTCCAGTGAATTCCACAAAAAAAAAAAATTCTATTTCAGTAAGTGACTGATATAAAATGTAATTCCACATAATTTTATAATAACTGAGGCAATGAGAAAAAAATAAAAGAAAGATCAAATAAAATTCAAGAGAAGCAAATTAGCAACAAAGAAAAGAACTTGATTACTAGATAAATGTACCGGTAACAATAACATAAAACCTAATCCAATATAATTATTCAAAATATGAGGCAATGAGAAAATAGAAGATAAAATAAGATAAAATAGAAGCAGATTAGAGAGTTTCAAAAACAAAGAAAAACAAATGTAACACAGACGAAAATATGAACATTCGTAACGTTGTGTAAAGCAACCTATATACTTTTTTATTAAATGTATATTGCAAATTGCTATTTATAGTGCTATATAACATGTCTGTGAGTCTTGTTTTGGGACTTGAAGCCCTGCATTAGAATAAATGAGTCATGATTATTTGTGAGAATTTGCATGTTCAAAGCTTTCAAAGTTTGATAACATAATGCAAGAAATCTGGCAGTCATTTGAGTAAGATAAATGTGATTATCGTTTCACAAACGAAAACTGAGCAGGACAGTCCGGAACCATGAGAATTTCGTATTTCTGGCCCATCTTCCCATGATGCCACTGAATCTGGTACTTCAGTAAAATCTTTGTCAATAAAACATAGAGTTCTTGTTCTGCAAATCGCCGACCTGAAAGAGAATGAAGTACAATAATTCCAATCTGCATGACTAAGGCCCAACATACACCAGGTCTGGATCTGGATCTGGTGAGTATGGTGCCAGTTCAAAATGAAAAGCTTTGAATCGAATATGATGACATCAACTACAAATATGATGACATCAACTACAGATCTTGCAACAGACGTCAAAGAACATGCGCTGTATTTTTACACAATGTTTGATCTTAGCTCATTAATTTTTGTTAATAACCAACAGGAAAGGTGTATATTAATCAATGTGGCTTTCTCATACTTATTGTTATGTTTATAGAAGTAAATTTATTGAAAGATATGAACATATTATATTGAAAACACATAACAGTTACAGACCTAGATGTCAAAATACACCAGACATGGCATCTTTGCCACACTTGCCAGACCCAGACCAAGAGTGTTTTGGGCCTAAGGTGGTCTTTTGTTATAAATGCTTGGATTATGCAAATGACATCATATAACTTTAAAAACAGAAGTTCATAACTGCTTTGTGCTATACAAATGTGCTACCCTAATCATAGTGTGTCACTGGATTCTGTAGATCATACTTCCATGAAAGTAAAAAATTATAATTTTCAGTTCTTAAATAACAAAGAATGCTACAAGTATAAGCCCGGAAAATGTATTAAAGTCAATGTTATACATCAGTTAATTTATTGTAATGACTAAATACTGCCTAAAATTATTTACATTTAATTTGTCGTTTAAAGTGTATTTTATTCAACCAGTTATTTGGTCATCAAATCACACTTACTATCAATATTCAGGAATGATTTCTAAAGTGGGAAGAGAGGGCACAGCCCTCTAGTGGGGGTGGGGGTGGTACACAAGCCTATTTTTATCTATTAAATTATATAGAGGACCAAAAAAAACTTTACATTTTTGTCTCCCTCCCTCCGGTCTCCACCAATTTATATGAGCCTAATATTTTTGTATGTAACCAAAATACAACTACATATTTATAAATCAGAAAACAATGTACTTGGACAATAAGATTTAAAAAGAAGAAAAATAAATACATTTAGCTATTTAATACTGATTGCTATGAACTATAGGTTGTACTATTCCAAATGAAATCCCACAGGCGACCATGTTAACATTTGTGTTTAAATATATCAACCAAACTATGACCCATAAATATCAGTACTACAACCCCTACCTCAAAGTATTAACTGAAAAAATGGTACCTTTTACGGCTCATTTTCGGTATAATCAGATGTTTTTACAACACCCCTAGTTTTGCACAAAATTTGAGTACTTTTTTTTACAGGTATACATGTTTCAAGCACAAGGCTACTTGACACAGTGGTACTAGATGAAATAAAATTGCATACATTTTTTGCCCATATGAAACTATTATTTTTTACGACCAACACTCAGATTTATCAACAATCACAGGACTTGTGGTGTTAACTTGTCTATCAAAAGTTTGTGGCACCTCAAACTTTAAGCCTGCTTAGTTTAGTACTACCTATAAAAGCCCTCAACAGTAACGTGAACTGACCTGCACACATTCTCACACCATGGCCGAATGGAGTAAGAATGTACGGATGGACATTGCACGCTGATCCGTCACGCAGCCACCTTTCTGGATGGAAGTCTTCAGGGTCAACAAAATGCTTGGGGTTCTTGAACAGCACAAAATTGTTCAGTACCACTTGTGTCTGGAAAAACAAATTGGTGGATAATTACATATATTTTCAAATCGATATAGACTTTTACAATTGGTGTCAAATAAACATGAATAATTTGAATTAATAATAATAATTTGTACATGCATTAAATTAATTGTAAAAAATAAAATAATGATATATTTAATTACATAAAATTATGTATTGTTCCTATATAAAATGTTTTTAATTAAATGGACATTCCAACACCACTTCTACCTAAATCTCATCACTTCTTCCTAAATTATTTGAATGGAAAAGTAACTTCTCCCAATTTTGTCAGTCTAGCTTGTACTCTGATATATAATAATATAATTATTTTGTTAATGATACATTTTATTTAGGGCAAATCAAATAAAAACAGTACTGGGGACTTTCCATAAAAAAACAATAATAATAATAATGTGCCCTGTAATTGTAATATTAGTTTGATAAAAACAAATCTCACCTGTTAACGTTTACTACTAGGTTTACATGATGTTAATCATACTGCTGCATTGGTTGGTTTCCGACATTATGTCAAGTGTAGGTTTTTAAATGTGATGGGTCATAAACATGATACTACATGTGTTTATAATATAACTATGCAAAATGAATAACACACTTACTCCAGTAGGCAGCTGGTAACCACCAATCACAATGTTTTTCTGTAGGATTCTGGACACATCTAACCCAACTGGGAATAACCTGCAAAAAATATATTAAATAAACCACATCAGCTTTGGCCACTGGTCTCAATGGTATCATGGTTAAGACATCGGACATAATGCTGGTAGGTACTGGGTTTGCCTGGTACCGGCCCCTACCCAGATCGAGTTTTAACGACTCAATGAGTAGGTTCAGACCACTACATCCTCTTCTCTCTCACTAACCACAAACAACTAACACTGTCCTGGGCAGACAGCCCAGATAGCTGTGGTATGTGCCCAGGATAGCATGATTGAACCTTAATTGGATATAAGCACGAAAATTAGTTGGAATGAATAAATGAATCAATGAAAGCTTTGGCCGTCTTTGGTCTTGTAATGGTGAACTTGCATCTCTGGATAGAACTGCATGTCATCTAAGCAGCTGACACACATAAAAAAACATACAAACCAATAATATTGGTATGGGCTTTCCCTTTCACTAGTGTCTCTATCTGCATGCTGGGTCATAGGACTGAACTCCTTCAGTGTATCCACTGGTTGTTTTACCTTTCCTGACCAGTTCCCCACGTTTGTTATATCAAGATAGTTGGTATGTGCTGTCTTGTCCTGTCCTTAAGAAGGTGCATATAAAAGATACCTCAATGCTCATAGAAAAATGTCACTGGTGTTTCAGGAAGACTATGTGTCAAATGTATCTAAATGTGACATCCTATAGCCGATGATTAATCAATGTGCAAAAGTGGTGTTGTTAAACAAACTTTATTTTGTTGCATGGTATGCATTAAAACAATGGTAACCTGAATGTTTCCTTGACACAGGCCTTGAGATAAGTCATCTGATTGATGATCTCAGGGGTAATCATGACTCCATCGACTGGTAGCACAGTTCTGATTTCCTCCAAAACCTTCTCCTGAACCTCTGGGTTAGTGGCTAGAGTATACAAATTAAACAGCAGGGCTGGAACAGTCTGCAAATCAAAGAAGATCAAAAAGACATAATAGTGTGTTTTATGGTAACCCAAGCAACCTTAACTCACTTGTAGACTTAAAACATTTTGCAGATGAAATTTATTTGTTTTTAAAGACAAAGTAAAATTTCATTGTGCAAATATTTTATTTTATTTTTTATTTATTGATGTATTGGAAATATATCTAACAACAAAACAATTACCACAATCAAAACTCATATCTCTGCAGTACACAGAGTGAAAGGGATGTTTTGACAAAACAGTTATGTGTTTTGTCTATAGTAACTGTCATTGCCCAGGATGATACAACCATTCTGATCTGTATGCTGGAGGACAATTACACTGGTGTGGAATTTGATTTAGACAATATCAGTTAATTTGCATACACTGTTGACAATGTTAAAGCCTGTAACTTTTTAAATATTACTTTCAATGCATGCAAATTTCCAAATACAGTTAAACCACCCTCATAAATTGGACACCCATGTGATCAAATAAAAAGTCTGGTTTTAAGGGATATCTGATTTAGAGAGTTTCTGTTCTTTACTGATATTTAAAAGGGACTATTAAAAACATCATAAAATTTTAGGAAATTCCAGGGATTTCAATGAAGATAGCAAGGCAGCAAGGCTGTAGGGTAGCAAAACATGTTAGCAGGGCAGCAAAACATGCTCTCCTTAAAATGTTAGAGATCAGTGCATTGTAAAAGAAAAGAGAATTATTTACTAGATTTTGTAAACTCACCGTTCTGAGACCATCAGCAAATAAAGACAGGCAGATGATGCTGACATCCTTGAGATCGAGTTCCGGCCTGGACATCAAGTAGGACATGAACTTGTACTGGCCGTCCTCCAGTTGCCCTTTGTCTGACAGAGTCTTTATCTCAGACACACACTCACTGATTAACCTCTGGCCTCTCCTGTAGCAAGGAAAGGCATATTTATTAAGCGGCACAAACTACAGCTTAACTGGTCTAACATATGGTTATTTCAGTTCTTAATTAATTAAGAAAGACAAAAGAGAGACCTATCATCCGACCTTTTTTGCAGAACCCTAGTAAAAACTGCAGCTTATTTGGTGTCTAATATATGGTTAATTCAATACTTGGTCAATAAAGAAAGAGAGAAAAAAAAAACCTCCCTCTAATGGGTACTCAAGTCCTGTAAACGGGCCCGAGTTTTCCCAGACTCAGCCCATGCCTGAATACTCGTCGATACCCTAGTACCCTAGATACCCACCCCTTTTACCTTTCCTGTAACAATATTTATTTAACAACATCTGGTTGGGATGGAAGAAAAAGACAACATTGAGAGAGATTGGTCCGATGGCTTAACCATGACACCACTGAGGCCAGTCTATTAAGTTACAGAGATATTTATAGAGATATTGGTGTAGTGAGCTGTCCACACATGGGATGTACCTCACACTGGGATATGTATATAATGCAAACCAATCTCTTTACCATTATGGCCATAAACAATAAACTTCCAAGGGCAGCCACCGACCTATTTCTAATCCCTGGGTCAGTTTACTTGCCCAAAGAAATAGTCTTCAGCCTCTGTAAGCTTTTTCCACTTAGGTGTTGGAAAAATCCTGTACAATGGTAGCGAGTATTTGAGTTTGGCTGACTGACAGAAAAGAGTTGTGTTGGAATCCACCATCTTCTGACCTTCGTCAGAGTTGTCTTCCCTTCCATGTAAATAGCCAAGACGCTTCTCAAAACATGTCATGGCAGACGCTGAAAATATTTTATCATAATATGCTGAGATACATTATCGAGTTCATACAAATCTTGGAAAGTCATGGAATTCTGAGCTTGGCAATTAATTTTGTCCATTTGAACAAGATTGGCATTTTTTGTTAAAAGAAAAACAACACTGAAATATACAATATCTTTAAAAATATAGTAAATAGTAAATTGAAATGGAAATGAAAGGTTTTTTTTCTTTTTTTAAATGTAGAACTGATATTTAATTTTTGTATAAAAATGGCTCACATGTACACTGTCTTAGTAATATCTTAAGGTAAAAATCTTGAATGATTATTTACATTCCAATGACCATTTGGCTGCTTCATTTGCAAACTCTTTGACTTCTCCATTTTCATCACGTAGACTCTTTATCCTGGCAAGAAAATCATCAGCAACTTCCAAAACCAATGGGAGATAAACTGTGACCTCCTTTGGTCGTAACATCATCTTCTGAACAGCACTCCTAAGCCGATACCATTCTTCTCCATTCCTGTGGGCAACAAAATTAAAACATGCGAGGCAAAAATACAGAGAGAGAGTGAGTGAGTATGACACAGAGAGAGTAAGAGTAAGAGAGAGAGAGAGAGAGAGAGAGAGAGAGAGAGAGAGAGAGAGAGAGAGAGAGAGAGAGAGAGAGAGAGAGAGAGAGAGAGAGACAGACAGACAATGAGTGAGTCAGGATATGGGTCGGTGGGTTTTGGAGGAAGGGAGGGAGGGAAGGATAGGCTGAAAAATTACAGCTAGAGAGACAGAGAAGGATGGGAAGAGGAGGGTGGGTCAGGGGAATGACAGCGAGAGAGAGAGAGAGAGAGAGAGAGAGAGAGAGAGAGAGAGAGAGAGAGAGAGAGAGAGAGAGAGAGAGAGAGAGAGAGAGAGAGAGAGAGAGAGACAGAGACAGAGACAGAGACACACAGAGAGAGAGAGAGAGAGAGAGAGAGAGAGAGAGAGAGAGAGAGAGAGAGAGAGAGAGAGAGAGAGAGGAGAGAGGAAGGAGAGAGAGAGGAGAGGGGGAGGGAGGGAGGGAGCGAGAGAGGAGAGAGAGAGGAGGTGTTGAGAGAGAGAGAGAGAGGGAGGGAGGGAGGGAGGGAGGGAGGGAGGGAGGGAGGGAAGGAGGGAGAGATGAATATTGCTCCACATGAACAGGCAAACAAAAATACCAGTAAGGGACCATTGAAGAATGTAATATTTTTTTGACATCCTCTCCCCAATTTAATGTTTTGTAATTCTGTTGTAGTGTTGGAATAAAGTACTCCTACTGGCAGTAGCTGGTGGGAATTTCCCTATTAACTCATTTGGTACAGCGCTGGACTTTCATACTTAGTCTTTGGTTCTAATCCCGTTAGTGGAGGTTGATTTTTCTGTTACATTTGGAGTCGATGTAGAGATTGTATGTGAAAAAAAAATTAACTCCTGGAAAAACAAACTCCTCCCACCCATATAACATTCCATAACACATCCCATGACCCCTCCCCAAAGCATTACATTATTGTGGAATGGCCCGTATATAATTATGATTTTGTTAAAATCTTAACTTTAAAATATTCTGTGATTAATACTGACATATTTCCCAAGCCAGGAGACATGTGTCTCATCTTGCGGTAGATCTGCGCCGTCTCTAGCAGCGGCTTCAGGTACGGATTCTTCCCCTCATTCTGGTACACCAATTTGATGTAGTCTGGATCAAACAGATGAATACTTGTTTCCCCAAGTAGAGTTTCTTTCATTATTTTACCATATGTTCTGTGCTGTTCCATCAACGCATCCTGGAGTCTATCAATATTTCTGTATCGACCTGAAACAAAATTCCAATTTGTATGAAGTTCAAATCATTTATTTCTTCTATGAATCATACAAAGTGACCTACATTAGACAACAGACAATGTAATAAGTACATATAATGGTTATATTAGATATATAATAATAATAATAATAATTAAAGCAGCTAGCAGCAATCTAATGGTCTCCTAGCTGTTATCTAACAATATTTTACATTATCCAAAAACGCAATTTCGAATTCAGCATTGCCAAAAACCTCAACATAATTATGTGCTATATTTGCACTATGTTGTTAGGAATGAGGAATGACTTTAGAATCAGTTTTGAAGCGGAAGTTTTTTTCTTGTCAATTGAACATTAGGATTATACTGGTTGGGGCGACGAAAAACCCCACTGAAATTAGGTTATATGTGTGATTTTGGAGGGCATTAAGAAATTAGTATGTCTTAACTTAAATCTAAGGTACCAAATTATGAAATATTTGTATGCAGTGTCTTATACGCAGTGTACTGGGTAACTTGTTAATAATACAAAAATGAAAGCAGAATTAAAGGGCTTCAAATATTTGGGGGAAAAATCTAAATAAAGTAATTTTTGGTGGGAAAAAAAAGAATTAAAAAAAAGGTTTAGTATTGTGAATTGGACATTACACTTTTACTTTTTTTTGGGGGGGTGAGGAATAATCTGAAAATAAGTTATGATAGACAATGAGAGTGTTGGGGAAAAATGCTAGCAGCAAGCGGTTTTTTACATGCACTTTCCCAGACAGGACAGCACATACGATGGCCTTTGATATACTGGTTAAGATGGGTGGGGGGGTAGTAAAGTCAACTCAGAGAATGGATCCGTCGAGGAGGTTCGATCCTATGGTCCCGGCACCTCAGGCAAGACCTCTATCAACTGGGCTTTATTCCAACCCTTGTCGGTAGAATAAAATACAGACTACTGTAATATTTTAAAGATGATGAGAACATTTTTGTACTACCGACCTAATCTATATTGGAATAAAGTGCCAAAATAGGGTAAACCCTTTGGCCCAGGAATCTCAGAAAATGGTTTTGCCACACTATAATCAGTAGTTTCACTGTCAGTAGCTCCGGCTATTGTGCATAATGTTCGATTATATTTTTTAGTTAACGGTTGAGCATAACATTTATATAAAGTTTGAAAAAACGTGATATCTCTAGGTTTTGTCATTTTGCTAATTCTTTGTTATTGTCAGGAGTTATTTTTCTAAGCTGGAATTGTAGAGTTACTTCCCTTGGCCAACAAAACTATTTATATTTGGTTGCCTCACACCAAATCAATTGCCATTGATGATAAGGTTACCATTCTCATTGAACTGATCAGCAGTGTATTTACATTTAATTTTCTTGCACGAAAACTTGGCGCCACTCGGCATATGAAAGGTCTGAAGACGTTTTAACGTAAATTAGTGGTAGAACGTATATAATGTGTTCATGACTATAGCTCTAAATCGGGATGGGTGGGGTACACGTGGATCGGAGCGTGAACCTTGCTTTCGCTCGTTGAATACGTTTTTAAACAACGAGTTGTAAGATAAATGGTAACTAATGGACCCGAATGTAGTATTCTGTTTTTACGTATCTTCAGAAAACAGTTTTAAAATAAATTTAAATGCATTTTCCAGCTAAAACCTATGTACGGCCCTAGTGAGTGATCGATTCGTGATTTTTTGGTGTTTTCATTGGATGGCAAGGCATTGGTGACCTGGTTATCACCTAGGAGCAGCCAGTCGTATGTCTTTAAAATGTTATCGCATGTATGTGTGTTAAAACTATATGTGTTATCAAAAATAACAAATGATGTTTTCACCAACGAGTGTGTGGGAAAAAAATAAACACGTTTCGTTCTAAACAATAGCCAACATAAACTTGTATACATATGGAATACAATACAAAATCGTATCTTGTACGTAGTATAAGCCCGGAAATAATTATGTGGGCCATGCTGGTCAAACTTCGTCAGGCACGCCGAAGCAGGGGTGGGTGGGGGGTGGGGGGTGGGGGTGGGCTAGCTGTGGGCTCTAGAAACTCTAGAAACTTTGCTTTGCGCCCTCGATCTCAGTTAGACAACCCCAATGTCTACTTGCTTCCGTCGTGCTAGCCCGAGTATTCTGATTGTAAGAGAGCTAGACGGACATTTGGAAGGTTATACGTTCTTACAATCTTCCAAATGTCCGTCTAGCTCTCTTACAGTCAAGGGTACTCTGACTACCGTCGTACCTGTTTGTGTCTGTCTGGGCTGAAAATGTACCTGTCACCAAATTAAGATGAAATTTGTAAATATTGAAATAAATAATCAGAAATTTTATAGTGTTAGTTATCTTGTATAGTAACAATGTAATATTAATTACCTAACATTATCATTTAGCATGACGATAACATACTATATAGTCATTATTATCATTTCATTCCAGTGTTGGCTAAACCTAGTTATTTCTTTCTTCAGTTGTGAAGAAACTTTTATATAATCTGTCCCACACCTACTGTGTTGATTTTATTGGGGCGGAACGTAGCTCAGTGGTAAAGCGCTCGCCTGACCATTAGTGGGCTATTTCTCGTTCCAGCCACCCGTTTATGTTTTATAACTGCAATCAGGTTAGGGTTGCATTTTATTTTTCTTGTTTATAACTGCAAATATGACCACACCGTCCCCAATCCCATCCCTGGCAACCCCAGTGGCGGTGTCAGAACCAATTAAAGTGTGTTTTCTAACTTATTGCGTTTAAATTATCAAATTATCACACAAAATGTTTCAAACAGAACAGTAGGAAAACAACACTATATTGCCTTGAAAACACGCATGTAGGCATCAACTGATCAAGGTACCCCCATGATATCTCGCTCTTGTCGTTTTCCTTTGCCTTTGGCAAATTCAAAGTTGCCCTTTTAATAAATTTTGAACTACAACCATTCAAAATCCTGGATACGAGTGGTACATCAATAATTTATATTATTAAACTTTAAGAATATGAAGTTTGTATTTTGGTTCAATGTGGAGGTAGCAGCAGAAGGTTCTAAATCGTTACTTACAATACGTTATTTAGATAGCAACTCTATCCCAAAATTCATTGAGGGTACCTGTTTGTATTCTTGCGCACATCCTAATTATATATACACCTATATACTAGTCTGCTTTGCGTACTTTTACCCTATTCATAAAGTAGTTTTAAAATATTTATTACTAGTTCTATACTTTTATGGGATGAATTTTAATATTCATTGAAATAACAGTTAGTGTTTAAATGGAATATATGTCGGCGCGCATTAATTGTATACAATGGAGTTATTCGTCGGAACTTAGGGGAGAAGAAATGCCATCTTTCCTTGTTTTTGGGGTTGATTTGTATATTATGATTTAATTATATGTATTAGTTATGTCTCGGTGCGAGTGTTCAACCCGCATTATACCCGCCACGTGTGCTTGGGGTCTAATAATTATCTGTACCTCATTGTACTTCGTGTTTATGTAAGTTTGCCATTGCAGTTTTGTAAGAAAATTTAAATCGGTCTACTCCCGACTACTGTCTACTTTTTAGTCTTTGAGCATGACGATTCTGTAGTGTAGGAATTTAGGTGAAACCCGAACGTGATTATCTGTTGTTTGTGATTTTATGGTGTATACCTAATTTAATGATGTGCACATTGCATTTTGCATTCTGTATGTAGCTTAATCCAGCTTGTGAATGTAGTGTTCTGGCTAGTGCTTTTAAAATAATTTTAGGGGGGTAGCTGCACCCCTCTTTCATGTTTTGCAACCCTGCTTCATTTTCAATAAGTGTTATGACTTTTCCCCAGTTCTATACAACATGTATCAGGATTAGGGTTAGAATTAGGTACACGCTCAGGATTATGATTAAAGTTAAACCTGGTGGAAATTCAGAACTCTTTGAGTCTACCATTTCTACCTAGCCTACCTTTCTATTTAAAAATGCATACATTTTTTCTATAAACGTTTTATAATAATACAGGGAACAATATTTCACGCGAACCGCCGTTCTGTTCGCGTGTTGGTTAAGCAAAGTTAAATTTACGCAAACTGGTTTACGTCATGACCTGTAAACGTTCAGAAATTAAAACTTGCAAACTCACGCAGACATACTACTAGTATTTCGACAAATGTTTTAGGCTGAATTTTAGATACTTGATGCACAGCAAATGAGTAAACAACATTATATTGCAACATTTGTATTAAATTTGCAACCAGTCTAGATTAGAAAAGTAAATCAGAGTTCGACAAATCTGCTAGCCCGACACCCGTGGCTAGTGGTTTTTAAGTTTGGGCTAGTGAGAACCGCAAAACCACTAGCCCGCAGGGCTAGTGGTTTCCACCCCCCTCCTTATCGCTCGATGGTGGGTTTTTTTGTTTTTCTCTCGGCTGAAATTTCGTTTAATAAATTTGATTGTGACGTTTGTCATCGAATAATATCAACAACGCAATCAGTATATAATGATAATCCACTTGAACTAGGTCTGCAAACTGCAGTAACATGCTATCTCTACATCGCCACAGTTACAGCATGCATTGTTTGCTTTTCCCTTTCAAGTTAATGACATGCGTGTTTTGATTGGTTGGACACGTCACGTGGTAGTTAATCTCGCACTTAAGAACTTGGAAATCACCAATTGCGACGACAGGTTAATATCAATCAAGTAAAGCCCGGTCATGCTTTGAATTTCAGTGTTTGTTTTATTTACCTGTTGTTTTCTAATTTTACACTTCGCTGACATGTGGTTATCGGCAATCAGGAAAACAATTTACTTTAATGGTAACGCACATGCAATGACTCTGCTTGACCTATTTGTGTATCGGTCTGGATAATGCGTCACAGCTGCCGATACAAGATGATACCTTTTTTGTTCATCAATTAACAACGGATTAGATGTCGCCGTTAAATTCTTTTGATATCGGTCTGACACGGGATAATGCCCTGTATTTGAGCAATTGGCATCACCGTTCCTGGCGACATAAATAGTAGGGCCCTAAATGTATAACCCACTACCGAATACACTGAACCATCTATTACCGTGTGTCACACTGTCCTACCCTCAAATAAATTTAATTATTTTGATAGTGGGTTTAGATATCAACCATGAGTTTGCTCAGTTATTTTTCCCCTGGGGGAGCGAAAACGCGAATGACGATGGATCACACTTGACAAAAAAAAGAAACGTACAACACGACAAAAAACTGAAAGTTACAACATGATTTAAGTGTTTGTTTTATTTTACTGTTATACTCGTAAATGTGTAATGTTAGAAAAAATTGTATAAAAATCCAATTATAATTGATCAGGAATTTGGGCTAGTGCTTTATCTTGGTGGGCTAGTGGTTTTCACAAACCCACTAGCCCTGTGGCTAGTGACTTTTCAAAATATTTGTCATACTCTGTAAATGTTCAGTATAGAGTCGAGCCAAAAGTTTTAAAGAAATGTGCTCAGACCGCTGGGGAAGGCTAAATTATCTGCTGCTATTTTATCTCTAAAGGAATATATGTAGACATAAAAAAAAAATTCTCAAGATTTATTGCCCCCAGAACATAGGCAGTGAACAGGTTGGGGAGCCATGGTCACTGCCTTACAAAGTACATATTTAAACAATAGTATCTAAACAAAATATGCTATTTAAATATGTTAATGCTTTCTATGATATTTATAAGATGGAAAGAGAGAGAGGGTGCAACAGCAGTAGATAAGTATAAAGAAGTTGTGGGGATATTGAGAGAGTATTAGTGAATGACATTTTAATTAGTACTCGATTTCCAAGTGGTTACTAGTCATTTCGTACCATAGTTTATGGTCATTTCGTACCATAGTCATTTCGTACCATAATGTTTCGTCATTTCGTACCATAGTGGTTTCATACTCTGTATCTTATTTTTATAGTTGACGAATAAACGTTGACATGTAAACGGTTACTAGTCATTTCATACCATAGTTTATGGCCATTTCGTACCATAGTGTTTTGGTCATTTCACACCTACTTTTTACCATCTCGTACCATAAAGTTTGGCCATTTCGTACCATGGTGGTTTCGTACTCGGTATCTTATTTTTGTCATGGTAAATATACCTTGTAAAGTGAGCACCGGTTGAAATGAACCACTGTTGCCACTGATGATCATTTCATATGATTCGAGACTTGCCCCCCCCCCCCCCCCGTTATATAGGCTTACGTCCTTAACCCACTGTCGACAGATTCTCTGCCTATGCTTGCCTTATTGCTGTTGGATAAACAATCGTTATAATCAACAGTCATGTCAGTATCGATGTAGAATATCACTGTGTGGTCTAGTCTATGATTAAGTATAGCAAAATATATACTATCTTGAAATCATTGTAACTTTATTTCATAACAAAACACAGCACTATACTCAAGCTACAGTTAAAACACTTTTGAAATCACTAGCGTTGCGGTGTCAGTCATCAGTGACATGCACCAATCTGGAACAGATTTTCAGCAGGCGGCCGACGCTGATTTTCCCATCACTATAAAGTGCCCAATTTTCGAAGAGCACCTTTTGTGTGATTCTGGCACCCTTCCTTTTCGTGGGTAATTAAGATTTTTCTGAGATCAGCTTGTCTTAGAAGATCTTGATATGTTATTCGAACACAAGGTGCAAGTTGGTAATTAATATAATGATGGGCGGAAACGTTTGAAGATAAAAGTAATATATCATCTTTTTCTTGTTATTTGTTTGTTTGTTTCTTTCTTAAGGGTGGGGATTCAATATAGCTGCATTAGCCTAATGTTTATTTTTAAAATCAGTAATTCGATATTTTACTATCAGTCAACTAAGCTGCACAATAAATGATTGAGGTATGAAATGACCAAGGTATGAGATGACTAAGGTACGAAATGACCAAACAGACATGGTACGAATTGACAAAATGACCAGGGTACGAAATGGTAAAATTGGGTACCAAATGACTATGGTACGAATTGACTGGTTACCTTCCAAGTGAACTTTCAAAGCATTATTTTTAAATTAAAACATTCTTTCAAAGAGTGTTTTATAGGTTGTCCCCCTGAATCTCCCCGCCCAGGCACGCCTTTGATGTGCGTAATGCTAAAAAACTTTTTGGCTACGCCCCTGTATTTTTTTCAGTACTGGGGCTGATATTCAGTTCTTTTTTGTAAAATATTTTCATTTGTATTTTGTTTTAACTTTGTTTGAGCTAAAAAGTATGTATTTAAAAAATATTTTCAATGCTGTTCGACGTCAAATACCTTTACATCGATCATTTTCAAGTTACATGATTTAAAAAATCACATATTAATCACTAATACACGCACCACAGAAAGAATGGAATATTTGGTATAAATACAATATTCTTTAAATTGGTTTATTATTGATAGAATTAATTGATAATAGTATTTTTGTTTGTACATAAATCCATGTTAAATATTCGAACATGCTTCCCCAGACATCCAGTATCGCGGTTTCTGATTCTTGATGGTGAGGGCAAAAATATTGAAAATAAAAGTAATTTAGTTTAGGTAGGCCTACATGTGCATTATCTAATCAGTTTTGCGAATTATAAAAACAATTGGCGAATTTTATTATAATTTGGCGAAAAAATTACATGTAATAATTGATATTTCGTTAAAATATAACTCAGTTTATGCTATTTTTAAAGTTTGATAGATAATGTGTCGAAATTGAATGCTTACCCAGAGCTAGCCCTGGCTCTATATAGAGAGATTTAATATACTTTTAATCTTTACTCAATTTAACCTGCCATTTTGAATGTCATGTCCTGGCTCAAGTTCGAGGTGGTTATTTTAATCATTTAATACAACCAGTCATCATTATACCTTTTATTTATACTTGGAACATTGAGAAGAAGGAGAATTAAAAAGGATTTTTATTTCTGAAAAATAGTTTTTTAAATATAACAAATTTTTAAGTCCAATCAGCCAGGATGTGACATTATATATTTTGAAAAATAATTGAACGAATGGTAGTTTCCAAACGTAAACCAGGCAGTGCATTCCAGGGTTCCACGTTTCATTTTCTTGTGAGGAATTGCATCGATGTTTGCACGCATTTCTGCAAATGCAAGCAATTATAGCAGGCCGTTAAGTATCCTACTTTTTCCTATTTATTCCCTTTTTTTTTTTTTATGAGCCCCTATTTATCCCTCTTTTTGATGAAATTCCAATTTCCCCCCCATTTTTGGCACTTTTGACCAGTTTTTTTACTCTTCACACCATTTGCTCCAGATGACTTGCTATGAGGCATATTGTGACATCTGTGGCATAGTCATTGAAATCTGAATATGCAGATGAAATGCATGGTTACAGGCTTCCAGTTATTAATTTTCACAATGCAATATAAAGTCATCTTATTTATAATTTCTGAATTTATGGATATGTTTCTGTTTTTTGGTAATATCTGATCTTGTTGAATGCTCATCACATCTATATTGTACGAAGTCAGGCTGAAGCTGTTAGGATTACCTCTGATATACTGGTGCATAGTGTCTTAAGGAAGTAGGACTTCAGTGCTCATTTGCAGGTTGTGCTTTGCTTTCCGTAACAAGTATTCTATTAAATGTGCACACCTGCAGTATCATAATTATTTGACATATTTCTAAAAATTCAGTATTCAGTTAGCACACAGCTACTAAATCCAGCTATATTATCCAGTTGATCTACCAAGAGAAAACTAATATAAAAAATAGTGTCCATACCCACATTCAATCACATACAGAAACACACTGCCATTGCTGCTGTTTTTGATGGTGTCACTGGATCAGCAATGCCTTGTGGGGGGGTTTTCAGTCGACACCCCTGTCATTTCAGAGTTAAAATTTGACCTTGTAACTTTTATTATTCAATAGCATAAAAGGAATGTGTACTGCATTGTGTTGCTTTTTAAAAGTCTTACTCCAAAGAACCAAATCCAACCACTGCATTGTCTGAATAAAAAGTGGTTGATCGGGATGGCTATAAAGGGGTGTTGGGAGGTCATCTTAAAACAAAATAAGTGCCTAATTTATTCCTAGGATATACACATTGTCTTATTTTCCTGTATTATTATGTTTTCAATGGTTTTCTATTTCCATATTTAGTTTTTTGAGATGGCTCACTCACTTGGCCCTTGCAATATTCTCTATTTTGGGACATTTACTTTTATACAAAATTCCTATTTTCTTCCTATTTTGTGGACAAAATTCCTATTTTAACCCTATTTTCAGGCAACAAAAATTCCTATTTTCTTATTTTTTTTACCCACCACCTCACTTGACGGCCTGTTATAGTCATTCCGCGTTTAAGCAGCACCCACTAAATAAATTTACTTCCGGATTTCGTTTTTCGTACCGATGTTCTCGTGCACTGATACAATTTCAGAACGTCCGCATTTTAGTAGGGTTAACTTATAGTTGTGGTAACCTATAAGTTACCAGGCTATATTTTATGGTAACCTGTATATGGGTTACTAGACAATGCTTATTTCAATGCCTGCGATCACCCTCTAATGTAATCCTAGACCTAAGTGTGTTCCTTAAGTTAATTAAATGTCTGACATCATACAACTGTAATTAAAATTTGTTGATTGACTGTGTTATATAAAATGTTTAATTATTTAACTTTTGAACACCACATCTCCTTGTTCATCATACAGTGTACTGCTGACAGAAAATGGCTGGTATGTGTGTTCGTTGTTTTCACACCACATGGCTAGCTCTACCAATTGCAAATTTTAAGAATAGTTGATGAATTTTATTTCAATTTGGTGAATAAAATTGTTTAATGTTAGTATTGTGTTAACTATATTATAGTATATGTTTTGCATTTTTTTAAAATAATTTGGTGGAAAGTTTTGATCACCCAAAGTTAGCACTGCATGAACTAGGACTAAAATGCGCTATTTCATCTGAGAATCCCAGAAAAGGTACATCTTGAATTTCGCAGAAAAAAACCCTAGTCGGTGTTGTACATGTAGATGTTTGTTAGTGTTATATTGTAACTGTTCATAACTGGAATACTTGTTTTAAATTACTACACTGAAAAATCACTACTCATAGAATAGCATTTCGACCCTTCATAGTCTGCATGCATTTATTTTCATGTCACATGGACATTTGTCCCAGTATAATTTAGCCTTGTTTTATTTTCACAGATCGAGGTATCTGCTGCTTGCATACAGTATTGCAATTCCTGTCTACCAGGGAGTTATCACCATATTTATGTTGGCCAACCTGTTTCTGGCAACGTTCATGGATCCAGGGATATATCCTAAAGGTTTGAGCATTTTAAGTCTATTGTAGGTCATATTAGTATTAGGTGATGTAACCAAAATATACTTTCATGGATCCAGGGATATATCCTAAAGGTTCGAGCAATTTAAATTATATTGTAGGTCATATTAATATTAGGTGATGTAGGTTAGAACCATAATATACCATCATAGGCGTACAGACTTCCATTTGGGGTGGGGGATCACCTGATTATTGCCCAAATTACATGGAAATGCTTGAATCTGGATAACGTTTATTCATATTAGCATTACTGCTAAACAACTATATAGGATTGCAGATGAATCAATGCACATTGACATGGATTACAGGGTTAGATCTTCACCATTTTTTCAGGAAAGAAAGAAAGAAATGTTTTATTTAACGACGCACTCAACACATTTTATTTACGGTTATATGGCGTCAGACATATGGTTAAGGACCACACAGATTTTGAGAGGAAACCTGCTGTCGCCACTATATGGGCTACTCTTTCCGATTAGCAGCAAGGGATCTTTTATTTGCACTTCCCACAGGCAGGATAGCACAAACCATGGCCTTTGTTGAACCAGTTATGGATCACTAGTCGGTGCAAGTGGTTTTACACCTACCCATTGAGCCTTGCGGAGCACTCACTCAGGGTTAGGAGTCGGTATCTGGATTAAAAATGCCATGCCTCAACTGGGATCCGAACCCAGTACCTATCAGTCTATAGACCGATGGCCTAACCACGACACCACCGAGGCCGGTAATTTTTTCAGGACTACTTGGCTTTCATTTCAGATAGTCCTTTGAAGTTTCAAGTGTATTGTATCAAATTATGTTGCTTGACCTGTTAAATATGAACTAAAATTATTAGTACACTACTGCATTGCTCAGTGGCTTTGGTATTATATGGGACGTTTCTTCTCCCCCGATCATGACACCTAGATCTGAGCCTGTATATATATTTGATATAAAATCTTTACACGCCCCCCATCCCCCACAGGCTCTGCAAATTGCTTACTGTTATGTCATGCGAAACTGAAACATTCAACTACCTACTCCAGTTGGGTTATGAATATTGCAACACAGTGAATAACAGATAACAGACAAAATTATAATTTAAAATATTTCTTTACAATAATACTATAATAAAATAGTTCTTAACTATTATTATAAAGAAATATTTGAAACTTTTTGTTTTAACTCGAACGATCTGTTATTCATTGTGATCTGTTATTGATACACTGACAGTACTATGGCTGAAATATAGTGTAATTATGTGTAGACCAATTATAATTGGTTCAATCAAAACATTCTTTAATGTTATATAACTTAGGACTGGCCATATCCTAAAATTTTCAATTAAACTACTATTCTATGAAAATGTGTGAGGTATCACGTTATTTTCCAAATTCAAGATGATTGTATTTTGGCAGAAGACTGCATAAACTACAAAATGTGTAACTCGCGCATGTTCAGTTTAGTCCGGATGCGGTAACATTTAAAAACAAAACCGCATCGCATACTGTAAATGAATGTGATGTGATGGGGAACTAGTGAAGTTAATTGCGATACAACTGTTTTCTGAACAAGCCTCTGTTTCTGCTTTTTGAAATAGGTTAGCATAGATCCACAAAATGTTTCATTTGTGGCAAATAAATTTTAAAATTTCCAGGTGGTCGGACGGACTACGTGTTTGCAGCTTCAGGTAGTCCTGTTAATTTTCAGGTAGTCTCAGACTACCGGACTACCGTTAAGATCGAACCCTGGATTACAACTCGCTACACAAGTTTCAGAGATTGCTATGATTAGAAATATTACTAACCAAGATTTTGAAAACAAAATGTTCCATAATGTGATTAGAATGATGGAAATACATGGTGAAAACGTTTCAGGCAAGCTTTGTTTGCCCAAATATCTCTTTATCTTTCTTGCACGAATTTGAGGATTTTCTCCAGGTGCCCACAGTCTCATACGTTTATAAATGAAGACATTTTCAGAAATAGAAAATGTTTTTTCTTCCTGATTGTTGAAAGTTACGATATAACAATCCTCAACCACTGATTGACTCTTGTTATGTTTGGACCAGTCTAAGTTAACAGGGGTCAGTTGGTCAGTGGTCAGACTAAGTATTCACAAATTGATAAAACTATCCCAAGTTTTCTATGTTTTAGAGGAATAGATGTAATATATCAAGTGATCTCTGTATATATATGATTTTAAGCATATAAAGTTGTTTACTTTGGCAGCAGCAGTAAGCAACGTTGCCACTGGCCTACTTCAGGGATGTAATTTTTCTGCTTTTTTAATCTGGGACCTATTCCACAAAGAGTGATGTAAGATCACCATAAATTCAGAGCTTGTCTGATCTGCAGTCGGCCCATTGGACTATTTCTCCTTCTAGCCAGTGTACCAAGACTGGTATATCAAAGGCTGTGGTATGTGTTATCCTGTCTGTGGGATATTGCATATAAAAATTCCCTTACTACTAATGAAAAAATGTAGCGTGTTTCCTCTCTTAAAACTTTGTCAGAATTACCAAATATTTGACATCCAATATCCGATGATTAATAAATGAATGTGTTCCAGTGGTGTTATTTAACAAAAACAAACTTTAAACTTAGATGCATAACATACGGTGATCGTAGTGCTATGATCCATATTTAGATGCATAACATACGGTGATCGTAGTGCTATGATCCATATTTAGATGCATAACATACGGTGATCGTAGTGCTATGATCCATATTTAGATGCATAACATACGGTGATCGTAGTGCTATGATCCATATTTAGATGCATAACATACGGTGATCGTAGTGCTATGATCCATATTTCAGGGTTTTTTAGTGTAAAATGATTGACTTTAAAATGAAGACACTGGATTTCATCTGAAAAGCTGAAAAATAACCTTTCTTTTAGTGTGGTATAAAGTTTACAATTTTTTAAGTGTCATTTCATCTTTTATTTTTACACAAGTGTATCACATTCCTATTACTAGTGAACACTGATACATTAAGAACGCATTGGCAGCTGATTGTGACTCATAGCACATTCCGGATAGGCAATACATTCAAAGTACAACAACCACATTCGTCCTTGGGTCACTTTGACATTGTAGTGAATTTTGTCAAAAGTTATCTCCCTTCTTGTCTGAAGATGTGAATTCTCGTGTAATGGGCAGAATAACATTAAAGGGACATGTCCTATATTTTTTTACACTAAGGCATATTTTTAACTATTAGAACCATTTATGATCACTGGAATCAAACATTCCTTATATTTTATTGTTTAGATTATCCATTTCCGTACACTCTAAGTGTTTCTGTTTATCGTGGTGTTTCTAGTACCACAAAATGCTTTTAAAAAATATTTTTAAAGACGCACGTGCGTCTGAGAAGTAACTGTTATAAGAGTCGAGTTTTAGTCATTTTAAAGGATATTTCCCTGTTTCAGCATTACATACTCTTTGTTTCACGCTGTTGTACAGGTACGTTAGTTTGCGACAATGTTTGGTTGTAGTAAGGACAGTCATTGTATCAAGATCTTATTGTGCTTTGTGTCAATCTACATTTACAGGTACGTTAGTTTGCGACAATGTTTGGTTGAACTTGTAGTAATGACAGTCATTGTATCAAGATCTTATTGTGCTTTGTGACAATCTACATTTACAGGTACGTTAGTTTGCGACAATGTTTGGTTGTAACTAGTAATGACAGTCGTTGTATCAAGATCTTATTGTGCTTTGTGACAATCTACATTTACAGGTACGTTAGTTTGCGACAATGTTTGGTTGTAACTAGTAATGACAGTCGTTGTATCAAGATCTTATTGTGCTTTGTGACAATCTACATTTACAGGTACGTTAGTTTGCGACAATGTTTGGTTGTAACTAGTAATGACAGTCGTTGTATCAAGATCTTATTGTGCTTTGTGACAATCTACATTTACAGGTACGTTAGTTTGCGACAATGTTTGGTTGTAACTAGTAATGACAGTCATTGTATCAAGATCTTATTGTGCTTTGTGACAATCTACATTTACAGGTACGTTAGTTTGCGACAATGTTTGGTTGTAGTAATGACAGTCATTGTATCAAGATCTTATTGTGCTTTGCGTCAATCTACATTTACAGGTACGTTAGTTTGCGACAATGTTTAGTTGTAGTAATGACAGTCATTGTATCAAGATCTTATTGTGCTTTGTGTCCATCTACATTTACAGGTAGTTTTTACAGTCATTGTAAAGAATAAGCTGTTTTTACATTAGTTTTATGTCTTCGATATATGACATATTAGTAACAATATGCTGGTTTTTTCAGCTCATGAAGATGAATCAAAAGATGATGATTTTCGAGCACCACTGTACAAAAATGTTGAGATAAAAGGCATCACTGTGCGGATGAAATGGTGTACCACTTGTCAGTTCTACAGACCGCCACGGTGTTCACATTGCAGTGTCTGTAATACTTGTATTGAGGTACATAATGCTGTTTCTTGTTTAATTTTTCTTTTTTTAAACCCTAGCATATAAAGTCCTCTCACAGGGAACACCATTTTTCATACTATGAAATTTACTAGAAGTTATTTATTTATGAGCTGATTGTTTTCTAAATTGCACATAGAAATATAATTTCTAAACCACTGACTCTTTTTTTTCTGGTGACAAACCAAACTGAAATTATTTACAAAAAAACTCTTCTGTAGGAGGATAGGACAGACTAAATGATATGCTACATCAAGATACTTATTTCCCAGCCAGTGCTTTAAATACCTGGCCATTTGATACAAATGGGCAGTTATCACTCTTTAGGGTAAAAAACTAAACTTGTTTGTTGCGTATGTTGGAAGTGGTAATGTTTTGATTAATTGGTTTAGTGGACCTGTTTTATGCATTGCTAATAATTATGTTCAGGTTTTATGATTGTGTGCATGTAAAATTGAAACATTAGCATTTTGTCCTGTGGTCTGAGGTTGATTAATTTTGTTTTTACTTCAGTTTGTTTACACTTTATTCAAAGACTTTTATTGGTTTATTTATTTAGTTGCTGCAAACTGATGATCAATTAACCCCCCCCCCCCCCCCCCCCCCAAAATGTAACCTCAGTATGTTTGACACCATTTGCTTCATTTAATCTTACACAATGCAGTTTTAATATTACATCGGTTATGTATATAATCTTATGCAAGGTTCAGACTACCAACTGCCACCACACAGTTGGTCAACTTTCTGCTTTCAAGACTTCTACGACTCCAGATGCTAGTCTAAGCAACTCGATTTTTGTTGTACACGACTTATACGACTGATTATTAGTTGTTAATCTGAGCACACCCATCGTAAGTTGGCAGTTGAGAAAATTACAACACAACTGTCAAGTTGGCCAACTTCGTCATGTCAGTTGACAGTCTGAACCTAGCATAAGATTCCACTGAATGTTTGATTACTTTCATATTTTAGATTATATACTGCTTTTCTTGACCTACAGACATTTGACCATATACTGCTTTTCTTAGGTTTCACTACACAGATGTCATCTGCCATTGAAACCCATGTTAAATTACCCAACTTTAAATGAAGATTGCCAATAGAACGGGTTCTCGTTGGCACTAACAACATACACCATTGCAAACATATATTATATAAGCGTTTATTTTCACTCCAAAATTGAGAACATTTCTGTCTCAGTTTTTTGCTATATGACCTCATCTGGCTGTAGTACCGGTCCGAACAGGTGGTTCATTAACCGATTCACTTCAGCTGTCTCTTGCGCTATACATCCCTGTCCCAAAAGGTCAATGCACAATATTACAAATTAGCATGGGCAAAATACAGCCAGAAGGCTAACCATTAAACATACATATTGTTTTAAGTCTTCACCATTTCCTAGAAGTGAATATGTGAACCATAACTTGTGTCACAGTTAGGAACTATAGTGGACCGTGATGAATGAACTCTCAACCAGGAAGTGATCTGTGTAGTGAGACCATACATTTACAGACATTTGACCATATACTGCTTTTCTTTATCTACAGACATTTGACCATGTACTGGTTTTCTTTATCTACAGACATTTGACCATGTACTGGTTTTCTTTATCTACAGACATTTGACCATGTACTGGTTTTCTTTATCTACAGACATTTGACCATGTACTGGTTTTCTTTATCTACAGACATTTGATCATCATTGTCCTTGGCTCAACAACTGCATAGGAAAGAGGAACTACCGTTACTTTTTTCTCTTTTTATGTACTCTGTTAGTGCATAAACTTAGTATATTTTCTCACTGCGTCCTCTATATGCTGGACCACAAAGAAATGATTGGAGATGTCGGCACCACAGTTTCGTATCCTTTGTATTATTAAACAATATTTTGTGTGTTCTGTAAGAGGATTCTGTCTAACCTTCATGAACAGATTTTGTTTCCGCCAGTTTAGAGATGTGGAATATTTCCTTGAAAATTATTAAATGTGGTTAATTTAAAGAAAAACTTATTAGTCAAATTAAAGCAATGGGCTAATTTAACAGTGTACAGGGTGAGTGTTTTAACAAAAAAAAATATATATTGGAAAAAAAATTATACTGCCCACAATTATAGGTTTCAATCTTTTAAATGTTTATATTTGTCTCTTTCTTAGTTTGTATTTGGATTATTAATAATAATATTATAAAATGTTTTTCAATATATCAATATCTTATCACAATTTATATGATATGAGAATGAAACACATTTAGTGGGTTTCTTCAAAGACTACATGTTAGAATTATCATATTTTTGACGCCAGTAGCCGATGATTAATAAATATGTTTTAGTGGTGTCGTTAAATAAAACAGACTTTCACTGTCTGCTCCAATAGTTTTTAGTATATTGTTTACAAAAATACTCTGATGTTGTAGTATCATGAAATATTTTGCTTATTATTTAGGCATAGCAGTGCTTAGCAATGGCCATTCTTCACATTACTGTCCATCATAGCAATACATAACACTGTGCTATCAGTATTTTATTGACATTTCCTTTTAGGTAAGTACTGCATTAATAGCCCATTCCAGACATGCTTTCTCTACATTTTTACCCCCTCATATTTGAATATCACAGTAATATATAAGTAAGTTTGGTTTTCCATAAGTGACAATAGAAAAATATCTTTCATGAAAATGTATTATTATTTGTTTTGCAGAGCAGATATCAATCCAACAAAACTTGATGTAGAAATACTAAAAATAACTAAAATATGTGAATGCAAATGTTGACAGTAAATTGAGTGTATCAGTGTGTAGGTAACTCAACTGTAAATCTCCTTGACAACAGCAGTATTGTTCTCATGTGTATAATAGGTCTGTTGTTGATACCTGTGGCCGGTCTCTCGGGATTCCATGTGGTGCTCGTCTCCAGAGGAAGGACTACAAATGAACAGGTCTTTTGAATGTTTTAAATATAATTACTACACCTTGATTCTCCTTTTTAGATTTTGTATTATCATAAGTTAAATTATTTTTTAAAAATGCTAACAAGAAAACCCCATTGATGAATGATTTTTGAGAGAGAAACACATTTGAATGCAAAGATACTTTGATTATTTTATAATATATATAGTGATTGTTTTGGGTTGGGTGTTTTTGCCACGTGCTCTACTTTATCTTTACCTAGCAAGATATGTTCAGAATAAAAGCTTGTTAAAAGATGCCAATTGTCGAAATTTACATTTTGGTTAATGTACAGAGAAACCCCTCAAAACTCGACCCTGGGTAAATTGGATTGTCTTCAAAATGGCAGTTTTCATGGTCCATCTTACTTCTCTAAATTGAACCCCAGATGCATAATCTAGTCTCAGTGTGTTTATTTAATGTAAATTGTGCCCCAGAAAAACTGCTTTGGTGGCGCAGTGGTTAAGCCATCGGACTTCAGGCTGGTAGGTACAGGGTTCGCAGCCCGGTACCGGCTCCAACACGAAAATAAGTTAAAATGAAATGAAAACATGACAACTGGATTAATATAAATCATAATGGCACCACTAATTGCTCCAAATATCATTGATTAGGAGTCGTCAGATAATTACAATGTAGCTGTCAGTGTAACGTGATCATTATTACAGGTAGCTAGTTGTTGACAAGTAGCTTTGATGTTTAATTAACTATAGTAAATAATTGCACTGTGTATTGGAGCTTTAATGTAAGTCGAATTAGGTGGAGTTTTGCAGTCCCACATAGCATTTACGATGGTGACTGACAAGCAATATTTCATTTACTGTGTTCATTGTTTGCACTGCCACTTAATAGTTTATTTAATGTTGATTTCCATTTCCATTTTCAAAAGTCACTGTTAAAATATTTTGAATGTTCTATTTTATCTACATTCAATTGGTTTCATTTCTGAAACTTATGTCACTTTTTAAAAATATCAATACACAACAGAATTGTATTAATCAGCAGGGAACATTTTGTTTTCAAAATCTTGATTGGTGATAGTTCTAGTCAATTGAAAATTGATTAGCAACTACTGTTTAAAGTTTTAAATCTGTGTAGCAATACTGAACAAAATGTTCCATGAATCAGAATTAAAAACCTCAAGCCTGATAGGCCTAAAAACCAAACTTTTACTTGGTCCTGTGGATGTTCAGTTTAGAGGGGTTTTATTGTGTTACAAATTTTATTTGCCACATTTAAAGTGTTTTTAGTTTGTAACATTGGGCAAAAATGAATGGTTTATACAACTTGTTAACTCGAAGAGTTCTGTTTCAGGTCACAGGGAAGTTTAAAGGTGGTCACAATCCGTTTTCTCGTGGGTGCAAGTCAAACTGTGCATATGCACTCTGTGGACCTCAGTGGCCAAAGTGAGTTTAGTCTCATTTTCATCATAAGTTATTAGAGTTTTTAACTATACATTTTGTTATGTCTGATCTAGATTATTGTAATACTGCTGTGAAGTTGTTCAATCTTTATTTTCTTGTGTGAAAAATTAGCTGATTGCATGGTAACAGCAGGTTTGATCCTTTATCATATATTGTCCAACACCATATTACCTTATTTAAAATGTGTTGAGTGCATTATTAAATAAAACAATCATTCCTTCTCAACCAGTGCCCTACAACTGGTATATACTATGCATATAAAAGATAACATTTTGCTTATGAAAAAAATAGTGCGTTTCTTCTAGGACTTTGTTTAAAAAAATTACCAAATGTGGTTTGACATCCAATAGCCAGTGATTTATAAATGAATGTGGTTTGACATCCAATAGCCAGTGATTTATAAATAAATGTGGTTTGACATCCAATAGCCAGTGATTTATAAATAAATGTGCTTTAATGGTGATGTTATACAAAACAAAATATTTTTTTGCTAACATAAAAGGATAGAGAAATCATGTGCAGTCAAGATTCAGTGTTAGATGCTTTGTCTACAAAGAAGAATTATGGTATATCAAAGGTCATGGTATGTGCTATCCTGTCTGTGGGATGGTGTATATAAAAGATCCCTTGCTATTGATGGAAAAATGTAGTGGGTTTCCTCTAAGACTATATGTCACAATTACCAAATGTTTGACATCCAATAGCCGATACTTAATAAAACAAACTTTTAACAAAGGAGAATTGATCTTGACCATGTGTTGTTCCAACTCTCTCGGACTGCCACTTTATACGCACACAAGTACAGGCACTTTAAACGTCATAGCTTATTACATACTCAATAAGCAAATGGGACGTGCACATAGATGTACATAGAATAATAATAATAGCTCAAGTAAGAAACCTTTAAAGCATTTTACAGAACTATTGCTCAGATTAGTTTGAGGGCGAAATACCTGTAATGAAAGTAGACTAACCGTTTTCACTTCTTGTTTTCATTTCAGTGTATAATGTTCTATTTGACCATTACAGGTTAGTTTCATACATTCCAAAAACGAGAACAATACAGATCGATTCATCAAAGGTCACGTACGTGGCCGCGGATAAAGACGTGAAGTTGTATCGAGAGACAAACTCTAATGGTATTCAGAGAAGTGGCAGCAAAAGCAGTGCAGTGAGTACCAACTTTTATATAGAGTTTATAACACAGCATTAAAACATACTGGTGCCATTTTTACTTGAACATGTGGAGTAGGTAAGAATAGTAGAAATCCAGCCACTCTTGACTTGCACACAATGCATAATTTGGGCTTAATGAATACTGTTCAATAATAATTATTAATTTTAGACTAGCCCATCTAAATTTGCACCGAAATTATATTACATTAATAATTTATATAGGTTAGGAATGTTAATATTTTTCTTTAAGGGCGCAGCCAAAATTTATTAACCCCAATTTTCCCCTTTTTTATACTTTTGGTGTTAATATTCAAAATTTAAAAATTGACCGTATTTGTTAGGTTATCCAAATCCCAAGTCAGACCCCCGATCCTATCGGAGGCGGGACTCAGGATATGTGTGTTTAAAACCCAAGTGGTATATGGACATGTTAAACCATTTACTAAGCTAAGTAGAATAACATTTTCAGTTCAGTATCTTCAATATTTAATTATAATTTGTTTTGTTTAGGGCCCATACATAACATGCAACCTATTTTTGTTTGCCATGCTAGTTCCTTTTCTCTGTTTGTTTTTTTGTGTTTTTTTCACCGAGTTTTGTGATCACATCTAGTTGTCTATGTTTTCTAGTGATTCTGTTAGTATTTGGGTGCGAGTTGGTTATGTAAAAATTATTTACTTTGTTGTATATGTTTAAATATATTATTTGTGTAGATTCTTAATATCATAAGAAAGTCACATTACGTACATAAACTGTTTCTCTGCCAATGCCACTCGGTTGCCATAGTACCCATAATACAAAATGGTTTTCTTTATAATAAAGAACAATAAATTCCTTAATCTGACAGTGCCTTCTGAATTGGGTACAGTATCTAGTTTGTCCAAAAGAAACTTAATCGATCCCATTGCACAAATTTCACACAATTATAATCCAATCATATAAATCCAGGTGATGGACGAATGAAAAACGGGTTACTGAAATGTAGACATGCGCAAACAATATGCCTGGGTACATGATGTGCATTAGTAACAGCAATAAATGTTTTCATGCCAGTGTGTGTGTGAGTGTGTTGTATGTTCAAGTTAGTGTTTGATATTTGAGCCAGCTTACAAACTGTATTGTTTGTTTCAGAACCGTTACACTGTTGACTGGGAAGAGGACTACAAGGGCAGCCAGTCGCTGGATTGCGAACCTTCTCCACCGACAAGAAAGCAGAGCGATTCCTACACTAATCTCTTTGATAATACACAGCCTCAGCCAATGGCAGTGGGTGCTACATTTAATGCAAGTCAAGCAAATCATGTGTCACACGAGTCTCCACGTCCCAAAAATCGCAGTTTGTACGAAAGACCTTTACATTGGTCACCCAAGCACAAGAGTAGTCTTCAACCTGACCAGGCACCTATAGCAACAATTGAGGATTCAAATCTTTCCGGCAAGCCTTCACCAGTCACCCCTATGACGCCAGTGATTCCAAGCTACGGTGAGATCAACAGTCCTGTTTTACAACGAGGGATTCCAAAAGGATATCAGAAATACATAGACCGCCGGAATGTAGCCATGAAACATGCACCCACATATAATCATTCCAGAACTTCTAGAGATTCTGTGCCTGTTGCGCATTACAATGAAAACAATTACCCTCCTTCAGACTCTAGACTTGGGTACAAAAACAGTCTCTCAAATCAATCTCCAAAAGAGTTTAGTCCTGTTTACTCTCAGCAGAGCCGCTCAAGGGAAGAGTTGAATTCTCACCACCCTCCGGCAAGGAGGGAGTCCGAGGGCCAACACAAGTACCCAGATCCAGAAAGTCAGTATCCTCGGTCGAGAGTAGAAAAAAACAGTCCACAGTTGTACCAGCATAGAACAAGGACTGAACAGGCTGGGCCACCTATGTCTGGCCCCAGCCAGCCAATGCCAAATTCCATAATTGGTGCTATCAAACAGGATGAGGACTATTCCGCCCCAAGGCGGCCGTTGTCGTTCGTTCGTGCTCTGGAAGTTAGTCAGACTGTCGACCAACACAAACGGGCTCAAAATCAGAGATTGGCAGAGTCTCGGCAACAGAGAAACGAAAATAGCCAGAGTATATATGATTCATCGTACGAGGTGTCTGTGTGAGATTTGTGCATCACCTTGTCGATTGGCACAGTTAGTGTGGTACACATTGTCTGTTGAAATCACTGTGATGTCTCATTTGGTTTTCATGTAGCTGATGTTTGGTATTTAAAAAATGCGGAACTTGATTTGGAATCTGTGAGTCATTTGATTGGTGTAGTCATGCATGTGATGTTTTATATTCAGGTTAGTACTACAGTCGAGTATAAACGGAACAAAATATGTTGCTACTGCTGTCATTATAATCAAACTCAGGAAAATATTTTTGTTCCTGGTTATTTTTTTATCAGCAGATTTTAATGCCACACCTCCTCCACCAGTTGCAATTTGTTTTACTGTGGGGTTTTATGTGATGCTCCTTGCCAATGTAGTTTATTTCATGCTATTTATTGTTAGAAAGTAGTGTACTGTCTTTGGGGAGCAAGGAATGGAAATTAAGGTTACTTTAGCGGATATATTGTCTCTAGTTAAGTAAACTATTAGTCTACTTATAAGTATAAGCATAAATGCAGTGTTACATATTATTTGAATCCTTTTTTTTTACAAATGCATCATTCATAAAAAGTTAACAAATCATGCGAAAATTTCTTAATGTTTTCGCCTTGTATTTTTGGGAATTTTGTCCAATATATTGTTGACTTTGAATTACAAAACTTTCATTGTTTTTTTTTTTATGGCAGTCTGTCCATTTTTAATCAAATCAACACAATTTGTCAGTTGTGGGGGGTTTTTCCCACTGGCTTGATATATATTTATATATATATATATCATCAGTCAGACTTTGAAATCTTACATAAATACACAGTGGCATATTTACGGAAAATAGTGCTTATGGCAAGCACTGAAATTATGCCCCTATCCAAACATCTGACACCCATCTTTTAGATAACGTCTGACTTTAATAGAAACTGCTCAGTGGCGCCTCTTTCAAGTGCCCAGGGCACGTGCCATACCTACCATACTCTAGGTATGCCACTGTAAATACGTGAAGTAAACGCATGTAGCACCGAGAAAATGTTTGTCAAAGAAATAGGGTATTTTCCACATAGGCCACTAAAGTAAACTGCAACATATTTCTGTTGTGGTCCTACTAAATGGTGATCAGTCAAGTCTTGTTTAAACATACCTACAATGTGGTTGTGTTAAATAAAAAAACCTGGGACCAAACATTTCTGATGTTTCTGTGTCTGCATGCATACAGACTTTCATTGTTTGATTTGTTGTTAATATTGGATTGGAAATGTTGTGGTTTTGAGTTCACCAGTTGATTACTAAAATGACAGAAAATGGTATTATCTAGAACTAAACTAATGAAGTAATATGTTGTGATTGTAGTTTGACTGTGATATATTGATTGACTAACTTGTTTGTAAATTTGTTGAATTCTGTTTTATTGCAGTCTGTTCATAGGTATGTACTCATTGAGCCTTGTAAGAATATAATAACTTCACACTATTGGAATCAGGTGCGTGTACAGGGGGGGTGTGGGGGGGGAGGGGGGTTCCTAGACATGCTCTCCTGGAAATGTATTGAAAAGTTAGAAATTTTGCTTGTGAAGGTGGGGAGGGAGTTTGATCCCAAAATGCGGCTGTGAAGGCATTTAACATTTTATTACAATATATCTAAAGACATTTTTTACCCATTCAATAATTTCCCTTGAATTCCATGTATATTGAATAAAAGACCAGAACTAGTCTACATTTTGTACGGTAATTTTTTTTTCGAGTACTGTTCCTATATTGATATTCTGTCATTTACTACAATATGCAAACCTCGTGGCAGTCTTATGCAACATTTTGCAGAACTTTAATAACCTTTTAATTTAAAATAGAAAAGAATAGAATCTATTGGTAGAAGGTTTCAAATGTGAAATCATGCTCTATCAAAAGGCTACTCCTTTCAGCTAGCAGCATGAAGTCTGTTATATCTGTTGCACAGAACAGCATTTGCCCTATACTTTGATACTAGTATAGTGGTCATGCCGAAAGTTTAATAACTTTGCAGTAGGTCCACTGATGGAGAGAAATTGAGAATGCTACACTAGATATACGGAACTCAGGAACTTTCCATGGTATCTGACCATACAAAAGTGAAGTCTGATACCATGGGAAGTTAACAGGTTTCATAAAAATGGTATCTAGCAACAAACAAGCGTTGTATTTTATTTATAACCCACTTTTAAATAATATAAATTCTGACGGTTACTTCCAACATATCCCATCAAGACATGGGAATGCACACAGTTAAGAACAGGGAAGATGACGTTGCTTACCAAATTAAGGATATTTTGCAACTAATAAGCAAGTTGTGGTGCATATGAAATTTGTACGACACACCCAGACATTAACAAGGTGGGTAATAAATTCTATAATACACATCATTTCAAGTGAAGTTCCCTGATATACATCCTACTCTATTGAAGTTGTAAAATGACTTCAATGTTTTTTAAGGCCAATACATTGCTTATTTAACAAATTATTAATGGGAGAAGAATTTGGTCAGTAGCCTGTAATTAGTGAGGTTTTTTGTGCAATACGTTTTTGAACCACACAATGGCTGTTACATTTCCAGTGCCCAGTGAACTTATTTTACTGTTGAGACCAAAAGGTTTGAAGATATTACAGGGGTGGAATGATTTTTAATCTTTCAAATTAAGAAAAAAATTCCTTGAAAGAACTTAATCATATGTATGCTTGGCAAATTCAGCAAATTGTAAACCCTTAATCAAGGTTGCACATTAATTCATCCCAATCAGTTGATCATTTTAAGCTTTTTGTATTTGAAATTCAGATCTATGGCATTTATGAGATAAAGATATGTTTCTGGAATTGGTTACCATTTTGTCTACTACTTTTTGACATGGCTGTCACATATCTGAAATATTTTATTTTAAAATATTTGTTTGTTGCATTAACTGTACAAAAGTGTTGAACAATGTATATTTAAAATAGTTACCTGGATTGGTTTGTGGTTTGGTTTCTTCACTAATCAATATGTAAGTAATAAATTATTTACTATACCAGTTAATATTTTGTTAAACATCACAAATATGCTACTAAAATGGTTTGATTATCTGTATCGGAATTGACATTGTACTTAATATGGAGCATGAAGTTAATAGCGCTGTGCATGTAGTGAACTGTAGTCATTTATATAAATCCCTGCATTCTTTCACCATTGTAACCAAATGGCAGCATTTATCGTTGCATATATTAGCATCAACAACATGTTTGTTTTTGGTGGAATTGTCCATTTTTTCTTTATAACAAGAACATTTTAATTGGCCTACCTAAAATATGTGCAGATTTATTGATGAAAATATATACGGCTTGTTATTATATTTTGTAACTTATTTAACTGGCAGCAATTTCAGCTTGAAAGATGTATCCGCTTCAGTATCACCATGTCATACTCATTATATTGAATTTGTGTTTCCTAACAACATAATTAATTATTCATATTTTGTGAATGTGTGAAATCAGTTTAGGCATTGTTTTAAAACTGTTGACCCTAGTTTCAGAGGTAGATACCTTTTCTGGTTTGTATAAAATGTATTTTGAGCAACACCAAAACAACTAGAAACTTCTATTGCTAGAGTTGATAATAAAAGCAGTGTTTTAAGTATTGTGTAAACTAATGGTAAAAAAGCTGTAAATGCCGATCATATTTTACACAGCCTGAAAGCTAGGGTCAGCTGCATAATGATTTTTTAGTACCTGATGGTAATAAATTATAATACGTGTAAAATGCCTGGGTGAAATGATCAATGAAATTTGGTATATTTAGTTGCATTATCTTCATGTAATAAATCTGCATTGACCATATATTTTCAGTTTGTGCCGGTAATCTTGAACATGTTACAAATAAGTCCATTTGCAGCTTGGCTTCGACAATATTTTGTCATGTCAGATGTCCTTCCTGTCATCATTTAAAACATCAATTTTGTAATTTTGTTACTTTGAACATATTTTTGGTCTGATCCTATTTTTATTTCACAATATTTTAATATAATCTATTGCCATTAATTATCCTATGGATTTTAGCGTTGTCTGATATATTTATTTATGTATGTGTTCGGGCAATGGCTGAACAGGATGACATAAAAGCATTGCTGATGTGTAGCCCAATGTGAGGAGCATGGACAAGAGATCAGTGGATCTCTCCAAGGGAATTTTTGAAAAGGTATGTCAGCATATAACATTTTCTAGCATCAGCAACACAAAATTGGTGTAATGTAAACGAGAAAAGTGTAGATTTAAAAGGACAATTAAATTTCCATTACATTCATAACAAGATAAAGTCATCCCATTGGTCCAGATGAAGATATGCCTTGCAGTTAAATTTTTTAATACATTTTATTTGAAACACATGTGATTACTCGCCTGGTGCCATTTCAGGAGAGTGATCTTCAGCTCACCTTGATTTTGCCCATGGTGAAGATAGATCTGTACCAACCAGTAATCCATGACTTGTATATCAATGACTTGTATATCAAAGGCTGTGGCATGTGCTGCTTGAACATTTCCATGCAGCTTATTGGGTAGCCTATTTGGTGGCAGCTTTTTTAAGTTAAGATGTCAGGCTAAGTATTCAGTATTAAGTTTTTAACACTATCATGTTAGTCCTTGTTTGTATGATTTGACCTAATAGTTGAGTAGGAAACAATAAACATGGGAGTTATGAAATTGATCCAGAGTATAATGTAAGGCTTTTAGCATTTATAAATGTATTTGATCAAGTTCTGACCTTTGTAGATGCAGTGTTCGAAATAATGTTTTGAAACTACTTGCAAAATCTGCACCTACTAATTTCAACTACCTACAAGACAACCTGCAGTCTTATCATTGAAACCAAATGTGGAAGTTGCTTGGGGTCATCAAATAAATGTGATTAGTAGCACACACAGCAAGTGACATAAAGAATAACCTTTGTTACACACCCGTTGGTAAGAACACCATGTGGGTTTTTTGTGATCTCTCAGCAATAACACACTGCTGTTGATTTAAAGACATATGATTGGCTGCTATTAGATGTTGACCTGGTAACAATTGTCATACCATCCAATGAAACAAACAGAATTAATTGTGACAATAAAGTTGACCTGAAACTGATTACTCTGTGACATAAGTTTTAGTTGGAAAGAAGCATGTGAAAATAGAATACTACATGTGTGTCCATTAGATACTATTTATCTTGCATCTTGTTTAAAAATTAACCGGCCTCGGTGGCGTCGTGGCAGGCCATCGGTCTACAGGCTGGTAGGTACTGGGTTCGGATCCCAGTCGAGGCATGGGATTTTTAATCGAGATACCGACTCCAAACCCTGAGTGAGTGCTCCGCAAGGCTCAATGGGCAGGTGTAAACCACTTGCACCGACCAGTGATCCATAACTGGTTCAGCAAAGGCCATGGTTTGTGCTATCCTGCCTGTGGGAAGCGCAAATAAAAGATCCCTTGCTGCCTGTCGTAAAAAGAGTAGCCTATGTGGCGACAGCGGGTTTCCTCTAAAAAGTGTCAGAATGACCATATGTTTGACGTCCAATAGCCGATGATAAGATAAAAAAATCAATGTGCTCTAGCGGCGTCGTTAAATAAAACAAACTTTGTTTAAAAATTAATCCAGCTTGCTATTTTTCTTTAGATTAGATCCATGGTATTTAACGGCCACTCATGTAGGGGTTTTTTTCTCTCAGTAGTATTTAATTTGATGAAATATTCACTAATGTTAAATAAATTGTAAATGTTATTTTAGGACAGATTTCTGCTGTACAAAATGATCATTATGTAATTTAGCTTGGACACAAAATGAATATGGTCTCTGGTCACTCCACTCTTATTCCAGAAATGGCTCTGGACTATCCACTGTCCACAAATTGTTTTGTTCATTTGATTACCCCAGATTTTACTACCACAATGTGGTTTGATGAAAAGAAGTACCAGTGCCTGTGTTTTGGAATATGAATATGCATTTTTGCAAGTAAACTTGTTTCGAACACTGAAGTGGATGATGAAAGAGGACATTTGTTTTTGTTTTAGAAAACAAACAACCTGTGTTAAATCCACCATTTGTTAACTACATTGTGTATGAATTATTTCAATATATTGCTTGAAGCTAAAATATTATGTTGCCACAATGTAAACAGTTCTTTGGAAATCTGTAAATGAAATTCATACAAACAGTTGATTCCTCTAGAATGATACTATGAAATATTCAATTTTATATTATGAAAGTGCATGACATTAAATGGAATATATTTCATTATTTTCTTTTTCATTTGTTAGTCCCATATTTAGTGTTAGTACTTTGTTCTAGATTGATATTTATATGGTTGGTTTTGCTACTAAATATATGATGCATTGGCTGTATATGGTACCATTCTGTTAGATTCATGTTTGAAGATATTTATTTTAATCTCTGTTATTCCTGTGATTATCTGTCACAAACTGACAGAGCCTAGTCATTACTCATTTTCTTCAAATATTAGATTTCATTACATAAATATCACAGAATGTTTACAAATACTTTTATTGCTGTTTTGACGATAAAAATATTTTGAAGCAAGACATCATTAACTGAGCCTAATATTGTTGAAGTAAAAAAATTTGGTTTATAACTTCGTAACTTTACACAATATTTTAAGTTTTGTTGTTTGATGGGCTACTTAAAACTTCACAAGACGGAACCATGAAAAAGAAGATCCTTTATTTGACAGATACAAATCCATATAGTAACAGTAGCTATGTGCCACAAATCAGTAACAGCAAGGTATTCCTAGAATACACACAAAACCCTTAGCTATTATTAGTCTGGGAAAGCACAATTTAGAACATAATTGTAAATATGGCAGTTTTCTCCTTTGGCATCAAGTGATACTGCAACTGCAATAGCTGCAAGTGACTTACAGCAATCTGTATAGGATTGATCCCTGTTGTTGGCCTGTTGGGCTATTTCTCGTTACAGACATCGCACCACATGTCTATCAAAGGCCGTTTTATGTGCTAACCTGTTTGTGATATGGTGCTTATTAAAGATCCCTTGTTACTAATGAAAAAAATGTAACAGGTTGCCTCTAAGATTATATGTCAGAATTACTAAATGTTTGACATCCAATAGTCGATGATTAATAAGTGAATGCGCTCTAGTGGTGTCTTTAAGTAAAACAAAGTCAGTACTGTTTACATAGATGTGCAAACAATGAAAGTGGCTTTTATTATTTGCTTATGGCAGGTGTATTCTGGTAACATGTCCTTTTAGTAATAGTTCATCACAACTGGACAAAGGCCATGGTATGTACTTTCCTGTCTGTGGGAAGTGCATATAAAAGATCCCTTGCTGCATTAGGAAAAAATGTAGCAGGTTTCGTATGATGACTACATCCAATAGCCGATGATTAGGCTAATTAATCAATTGCTCTAGTGGTGTCGTTAAACAAAAACTTTTAGTAATATTTAGTTTTTAAAAGAAATGACCTTTTTGAAAAGTTGTTTCTGAATAAATGTTTAAAAGTGTTAATGGGGAGAGGAATGAAAAACAATGTCCATTTTCGCTCACATGAATCACATAATACATGACCGTAAAATAACCACATCAACCTATTATAACATTTGTACTTGTTCCTATGTTTAAAAACATGCTGCATGTTATATTTCATGATGCATTTGAAAGTAGTGTTATTTTAATATCCATTAAAAGCCAAAACATACAAGTTTATCAATGTTAAATATATGAAGGGAAAATGAGATTGAAACGTTAAACTTAGTGTGCTACATGTTTGGTTAAAGTTTTTTTTATTTGCCGTAAGCTCATACATCTTCCTGTCGATGACTTTAATTTCCCCAACGAATGTGACCCCAGTGTAAGTTCAAGGTCATAGAGAATTTGGTTAACTAATTGTTTTTGACTGAATATTTTTGATGAATGGTTTTTATATATTGAATCAAAGTAAATACTTCACATATGAATAATGTAAAGTATAAAAACAACGAATGATTATGTCAATTTTTTATTTACAAGGTGTTTTTTATTTTTGTTTGTTTAGACATGTAGGGCTTACTGCAATAAAAGCAAGCAATATAAAAAGTTGGATATATGTGAGCTAAATGAGACGGCTGACGGAGTGAAGGCCTGCATGCAAGAATATGACAAGCATGCAGGCAGTTTCTAATGATTCGGGGAATATATCCAACCTATAAAAAGTTAATTGCCAGTGAATTTGCCGTCATGAAGTGATAGCATATTGTAGATAACGTAAGGGGATTTGACAACTCTAGTATGTGACGTGGTCTACTTGGCTGAGCACAATCAGATGTCGCACCAGTTCTCTGAACACGTGTCCTAAGGTCTTTAATTGCCTTTACCCATGCAGCAACCATCACGAACACCCTCCATGTAGCGTACCAATAGCGTGTTCGCGTTGTGTGTGCAAAAAAATTTGTTCGCGTAACCCATGGCACATTCCAGACAACTTTTGAGCATTGAACTTGCGACTCACTGATACATTCTAATTGGTAAAGGGTGTGTGTTGCAATTTAAACATGGTCATTACAATATTCAAATATACAGATCTATACCTGTAATTTATATTATTTTCTTACTCGCCCGTTGGTGAGAACACCTTTCGTTATCCATAATAAAACATAATAATAACACGTGTGGTGTCGTGGTTAAGACGTAGGACATAAGACTGGTAGGTACTGGATTCGCAGTCTGGTACCTTATCCCACCCACAGCGAGTTTTAACGACTCTGAGAGGCGTTTAAATGTTTTAAAAACTGGTTTTGAAGATTAGTAACAAATAGAATACTATATTCATGTTTGTTTGATACAATTCATCTTCCAACTCGTAGTTTAAAAACATATCTCAACTCGCTTTCGATCGTTGGTTTTAAAATGACTTAAAATCAGTAGTATGTAACGGACACTAATGTGGTAGCCTCTATGTGAATGTGAAGTTTATATTTTGGTTCAGTGTATTTGATATGATCAGTTTTTAGGTCAGATCTTTTTGCTGTTTCCCGTACCAGAACCCCATCCTGTCCAGATTAATATAGAAAGGTAGACATTTGATACAATGTGAAAAATACCGTTTAGTGGCTGTAATTGTGTAAACTGCTTTACAGGTAGTGAGGTTATGGTGCATTACAGAATATTCTTGGAAATGGTGTTCTAGATAAGCCTGAAGCTGCCTACCCATTTAATAAAACGATTAGACATATTGCAGCTTTATTATTCTAGGTTTTTTCACCCTGTTTTTCTGCATATTTCATCTGCTATAGTAGCAGTTGGGGTTTTTTGGGGGGTTTTTTTTTTTGTGTGTGGGGGGGGGGGGGGTGAATATCGGTTAAGATTGTAACAAAGATTTTCGTTTTTTGAAAACGTTGAGGAGGAACATGATTATACTCCTCAAAATATTCAGAGTTGGAACGGAAAGTATGGTTTGTCCAAACTAGAGACAGTGTTTAGCATCCCTCACATTGAATTGACGATTGCATTCGCACGCGTCAAAAACGAAAAGTCTGATATTTATTAGTCAAGTTTTGACTGTTTCAAATGTGAATTCCATTTAGTACATTTTAGTATCAGTTTTGTAATTCCACCAAAGTACAGGAAGAGAATATTTGCTTTCACCAACATTTTTAGTTGTGGATTCTCATTTGTTAATGAGTAAATCGGTTTGATTTCTGGTCCCGAATTGCTGTACACATTGTCATATATTCTTGTTCAGTGTTAGGTTTAAGAAGTTCCCTTTATATTGTTTAACTGTTTCAGTAAAAACCAAAGATGGTAAATATTAGTGGGGTTTTTTGAAAATAACCTTGCTCACTTGATCTTGAAGGAAATAAGGCAGACATCAAATAGTTTGTTATATAATGCATCTGTATATGGCCTGTAAACAAGTGTATGGTTGTAAATACTTCTGATAAATTATGCTTCACCTACAATGTGAGCCTGAACAAAACCATCCTTTCTAAGTATCATGTAAATAAGTGTTATGCGTGTATTTAAACAACCGTCTTATCAGAAAGCTGAACTACTTGTACTTGCAAACCATTAACTCACAGATTTTGAATGAAATTGTAGCAAAAATAAAATATATTGTTTTGTTTTTGTACGTTTTTGTTATTTGTTACAATATTTCCTTAAGTTTAACTGACAACTCTGGCACTTGAGAATCAAACTCGACCCTGACCCGTGTACCCATCACTAGATGACAGTGAGACTGAGGAATAAAGTAAAATAGCTTTTCCAGCGCTGAACATGGACGCCAAATAATGCCATTGCATTGCATTCCACATTCGACTTCTGTTTTCTCTCCATGTCTCATAGCTCTATGCTATAACCGGCGGCAAACATAGCAAAGTGGCGTAAACGTTTAAATGAAAGTTGTCTTCCTTGCACGGATAGGACTTACTCGAGTCACGTTAGACTCGACCCGTGCCCGAGTACTCTTGGAGACACTAGTGGCGAGATTGGTGGGAGGGTGTAGAGTTCTCGGAAGGAATATGATTGAAAGCGTAAAATAATACGATGTACGTCCTACTTTTACCGAAACTCCGTAATTTAAAGTCGTCATTTCGTTCGCTTGTTGACTACACGTCGAGGCCAGCAGTGACTGAACGATACTGTTCTCTGTAGATCACGTCTTGTACCGCACAGCTTCTTCTGGAGAGTTCTTGTAGTGGTCTCCATCAGCTGATGTAGGTTTATGCAGTCTTGGATGATATGTTCGGTCGTCTGTTCTGCTTCTCCACAGAAGCACATGGAAGAAGGTACCAGCCAGAACCTCTTATGCATATATTGGTTCAGCCTGTTGTGTCCTGTCCTCATTCGGAAAATGATGACCTGTCCCTGATGGGACCGCAGGTAATAATCATTGGTTTGTTTGGGAGCTCTATAAAGAGATTTAATATGGGATTTCATCTCTTCGTATGCCATCCAGTTATCCTCCTGTTCTTTAGCTGCACCTACTTTTGCCAGTATGTCTGCATTTTCATTTCCTGGTATGCCACGGGGAGCAGGGATCCATTTTAACACGACTTTGTTGACACTGCTGATAGGATGTAGGGCTTCTGAAAGTGTCAAACTTGTTGGTTTCAAGAGCCTGGAGGGTAGAGAGGGCATCTGTCAGGAAGACGTGAAAACAGTTCTCCTTTCTGGTGTTGATGATGTGGGCAGCATGAATGAGAGCCACAAGGGTCCATAGTGTATATTCCAGCCCCTCCGTTTTCCAGTGCACTTGTTGCAGATCCATCAGTATATATCCGTGTCCATGATGTCATGATCTCTCTGGGTACTGTTCATCAATCATGGCCAGTGTCAGGGCTCGTTTGTATAGTTCACTTTGTTCCTCTCCAGAGGCGATGTGTTGAACCACTGTGTAGGTCTTTACATTGTTCAGTTGTGGTTCCTATGGTGGGATGCAACTGGCAGTACTAACTTCATGGATTTTATCCGAGAGTTGTCCCTTATGGTGCCTCAGGAGTGATTTGCTCTCTTTATAAAAGCTAGGTCTTTTGAGTGTTGCAGGGATAGTCATTCATTATCTTGTTCATTGGGTGTTGTGACAAAGACGAACTTAGTGGCTTGTATCATGAGCTTGGAGTCCCGGCGTTTGCTGAGGGGTACGATGCCAGTGAGCTGTTCCATTTTCTTAATGGGGGTTGACCTCATTGCTCCAGTCATTATCCCGAGTGCTTGGTTTTGAACCCTGTCTAGTTGTTGTTGATGTGACTTTGCTGCTGTTGACCATTCACTGGATCCGTACTCAAGATGTGGTCAGATTGCTCCTTGGTAGACTCTTTTCAGTATGTTATGAACAGCACCCCACTTGGTGCCAGCTAGTTTTTTCATTATGACAAGTTTTCTTCGAGCTTTGGCCTCAGCTTTCTTCACTTGTGGTTTCCAGGTCTGTCTCCTGTCAAAAGCGACCCCCAGGTAGTAATTTTATATGACATTTTGTCCGTCCGTAAACTTTTTGTTTCCGAAGCATAATCTTTTTCTCAATTCGTACAGGATCATAAAACCTTATATGCAAGAACAATTTTAATGGTTGGTGGTGTGTTGTGTACCATGATATACTCTTCACAGATTACTGCACATTACAGGAAATCGTTGTCCCGGCCTTATCTTCCTTCTTAATTTATATAGGATCATCAAACATTGCATGCAAGTAAGTACATCTTGGGATGGTAGTGTATTGCGTACTATACCTACTTTTCATGGGTGTATCATCTACTTCACCGGTACCCTTGTTCATGTTCGTTGTCAATCGGAAACCCTAATCTCCAAGATTCGACTGTTCATTGATGTTACAATAAAATAAAGGTAGGGCCTGACATTAAATACGCTTTGGTACACTGAAGTGATTCGTATATTTCTGGTTTTAAACAATAAACTTCAATTATGTCATGTATTTTTTTATTTTTTTTTATTTTTTAGAAGCCTTTGTTAATTTTTTTACCCATTGCGCTATTTCTCGCTCAAGCCAGTGCACCACGACTGGTACATCAAAGGCCATGATATGTGCTATCCTGTCTATGGGATGGTGCATATCAAAGATATTTTGCTGCTAATCGAAAAGAGTAGCCCATGAAGTGACAACAGCGGATTTCCTCCCTCAGTATCTCTGTGGTCCTTAACCATATAACCGTAAATAAAATGTGTTGAGCGCGTCATTAAATAAAACATTTTCCTTCCTTCCTTATTATACCGGCTTCGGTGGCGTCGTGGTTAGGCCATCGGTCTACAGGCTGGTAAGTACTGGGTTCGGATCACTGTCGAGGCATGGGATTTTTAATCCAGATACCGACTCCAAAACCTAAGCGAGTGCTCCGCAAGGCTTGCACCGACCAGTGATCCATAACTGATTCAACAAAGGCCATAGGCTGTGCTATCCTGCCTGTGGGAAGCGCAAATAAAAGATCCCTTGCTGCCTGTTGTAAAAGAGTAGTCTATGTGGCGACAGCGGGTTTCCTCTAAAAAAAAAAACAGTGTCAGAATAACCATATGTTTGACGTCCAATAGCCATGATAAGATAAAAAATCAATGTGCTCTAGTGACATCGTTAAATAAAACAAACTTTACTTTCCTTCTTTGTTAAAATTTTAACGCATTCGGGCTATACATACCTACGGAAGCGTATTAGTGCCACCAAACGCAATAAAATAATTCTATTTGCCTACATATAATATTGGAAAAGTCAACTTTAATCTTGGAAAAATCAACTTTAATACGCTTCCGTACATACCGGACCAATAATATAACTACATGTGACGTTATGTGAGCGTTTATTGTTTATTATTGTATATTTATGTCTGTGATAAATATATATGTAGTTTAACCTAATAATATCCCATTTGGCTGAACGGACTCATAATTTAACTGAACGATAGGTAAACCGAATGCAGCGCTTGCTTTAATGTTCCATTAGATCAAATCAATTCCTATTGCCGACAATGTTAACGTTTACTAATAAAACTGATATAAGCAGCGTTTCAACACACCCAGGAAGTGTGGCACCTCACATCTAATCTAGCTGCAAGAAAATGGGGGGGGGGGGGGGGGGGGGGGGGGGTATCACGTATCATTTAAGAGATTTAATTTATGTTTTTAATAGCAACCGCCATTTTTGCTGAAAATTGCAGTTCCATTTTTGGGGTACCCCGCATTAGTTTCAACCTCTGGTATATACTGCATAACAACTGTATAACAAATAAAAGTGTATTTATTTATTATCAATGGATAATAGTATTTACACAAATAATCAATGTCACATATTACTACCAATCACACCCACAGCTGCTTTTACTCCGTAAATATTTGAAGGTGCACGTCGAACTTTGACACGGTACTCTCTTCTTTGGTACTATGCAACCTTAACGGAGTTGCGTTCAAAATAATAGGTAGCACTAAACCAAATAACATCCGGCTGGGTCAAAGTTCGCAGTGACGTTTTGCTAGTTTTAGCACAGGCAATTAATACCATTAGTTCTGCCATTGGTGAGAATGTGACAGTGTTAGTTGTAAAAGAACAACACCCCCTCAAAAAACAAAAAACAAATAACAAAACAAAAAAAACCACAAAAAAACCCCACCCACCCACCAAAGCAAACAAACCACACACAAAATGTTTGTACCGAGTGTTTGACAGCACATATTCTTAACTACTGGTTAAGTTGTTAATTCTTTTTGTTGTTGTTGTAGAAACCACTTTAGCCGGGTGGATAAGATGCTTGTGTTTGTAAATATTATATGGGGAATATGGGGTAGGAGTTGTAGTTTTCATATTTATGGGTCATAGTTTGGTTGATATATACCAAGCGCGTGCGCAGGGGGGGGGGGTTGGGGTCGAACCCCCCGCTAAAGGCGATTTGTTTTTTTTCATATCCCGATTTTTTTACATTCCCGTGAAAGCAGCTCGGCTAGCCAGCAGAAAACACCTCAGAATAGCCCTAGAAGGGGTCAGTTTTTCAAAAATTTCGCCAGACACCTCGACCCCCCTGCAAAATCTTCTGCGTACGCCCCTGTATACTGGACTCCAGTTAAAACGAACCTGTCAGATTTATGGTGGTAAAGTGAATATTAGTAGAAAAAACAACAATACATTTAACTGAACGTATTCTGGTAGACAATAAACATTATAGGGATATTGTGTGTTTTATAGCAATAACAACTAAAACATGAGTGGTCCGTTTGCAATGGAGTTCGGTATATTTCATACAGCCCATGGGCGTACATAGGGGGGGGGGGGGGGGTTTCGATGGGTTCGACCGAACCCCCCTGAAATCGCTTTTTTTATAATTTAATATATCTGACATTGATATTTGACATTATTATATTTACTCAACATAGAAATCTATGCCCAATATCTCTGCAATCTATTTTGGAACCCCCCTTTTCAAAATCCTATGTATTGGAACCCCCTCCCCCCCCTTTTCAAAATCCTATGTACGCCCATGCAGCCTAGTACATAATTAAAGCGTATGATATGATGGAAGTGTGTGTGTGTGGCGGGGGGGGGGGGGGGGGCTGTGCTGGAGAAAATCCTCAAATTCGAGCAAAAACGATGAAGATAAGTTTAGATCTATTCGAGCAAAATGGCCTGAAACCTTTTCACCGTGTATTGGCATTATACTAATATGAATAAATGTTGTATTCGGGCATTTTTTTAAAATTTAGACAAAAATCAGCTTTCTCCCTTCAAAAATTGGAGCTTGTACGCGACATGTAATTTTCAATCACATTCTACGTTAACATTGTCGGATTTTATTTGTTATAGGCCTAGTATTATCACATTGGACCGTTTCGGACGAGAATGCACTACGGAGCGCTCACGTTAGTCGGTGAACGCAGATGGCGTCACAGTTCGTGAACACACCACCTAGAACATGTTCAATCGTCGACCAGTGAGAGTGTCGATTACGATGGTTTGCAAATGCGCATCAATGACACAGTTATTTGGAGCCAGTGACTAGAAGTATTAGCTCGAGGTGGTTAGTGTACTGCTATATAATGGTAACATGGCCGTGAGACCCCTACATTTGTTTGCCGTTATTCTTGGATCGTTAGAGATCGTGCTATTTGCAGGTGAGATTGTTAGTTACCCACGGACCCGTAACAAATATACCCCGTTCCATCAAATATTTAAGTGAGGGCTTTTTTGTGGGATTTTTGTTCGCATCTACCAATGTACAAGGTCACTGGTAGAAAAAAGAAAGAAATATTTTATTTAACGACGCACTCAACACATTTTATTTACGGTTATATGGCGTCAGACATATGGTTAAGGACCACAGAGATCTTGAGAGGAAACCCGCTGTCGCCACTACATGGGCTACTCTTTCCAATTAGCAGCAAGGGATCTTTTATTTGTGCTTCCCACAGGCAGGATAGCACAAACCATGGCCTTTATTGAACCAGTTATGGATCACTGGTTGGTGCAAGTGGTTTACACCTACCCATTGAGCCTTGCGGAGCACTCACTCAGGGTTTGGAGTCGGTATCTGGATTAAAAATCCCATGCCTCGACTGGGATCCGAACCCAGTACCTACCAGCCTGTAGACCGATGGCTTAACCACGCCGTCACCGAGGCCGGTAAGGTCACTGGTAGATGCGAACGTTTAAAATAGAACTTTTAAAGGTGTGCGCCGAAGACTCGGAACAGTTGTACCACGGTAGTGGTTATCTTAGTTCATCAATATTAAAGTTAAGGTTTGTTTTGTTTAACGACACCACTAGTGCACATTAATTTATTAATTATCAGCTATTGGATGTCAAACATTTGGTAATTTTGATGTCTTAAAGAGGAAACCTGATACATTTTTTCGATAAAGTCGACGACAGTCACTTTTCGCAAATTTGTTTTGGCTTCGTTCACAATAAATAGGCCTAGGCCTATAGCATATCTTACCGTAATTTCACTTGAAATCCATATTTCGAAAAAGGTACATTTTTTTAAAAACAAGATTTTCTTCAAACCCATTCAGGTGCTGCATTATAGTAATGTTCAAACAAAAAATTTCAATACCGGTATTCTCCATCAATCTTAAAACGGAAACGTCATGTACCCAGTCATGGGGGGGGGGGGGGGGGGGGGGGGGGGGGGGGGGGGGGGGGGGTTCGATGGGTTTGACTGAACCCCCCCTGAAATCGCTTTTTTTATAATTTAATATATCTGACATTGATATCTGACATTATTATATTTACTCAACATAGAAATATATGCCCAATATCTCTGCAATCTATTTTGGAACCCCCGTTTTCAAAATCCTATGTATTGGAACTCCCCTTTTCAAAATCCTGTGTACACCCATGCCAGTGTATGGTTATTGTAAGGGTATTCAAAGTGACGTCATTGGAATACTGACGTCATTCAAATTTAAGATTAGCTATATTATTACAATGGTTCGCCACATTAAAATAAAAACTGGTCTACTAACCATGACCCCCTATCAAATTTCTATAACAAGCAGACAAGGCTGTTTACAGGTGGGGTTTTTTCATAATTCTGGACAAAATATTCATTTTAAGTTTTAAAAGATGAAAGAAATAAAAAGTACCTTTTGACAAATATATCATAACAAACAATTACAGTTGGATATGTTTTATTTATTGTAAATGTAGGCAGCTGAAGGTGAAGGTCAGAGTTTTCCTCACACTGTCGCAAGGTGGGGCAAGATCGGTCCCAATCAACCATTTGCCAAAGTCGTGGCAACGTTAGGCCGGCGAAGGTGATAGGCCATGGCGATGTTGGGCCAATGTAGTTGTACTATCTGGGAAGAGATCTTTTATGTGCACCATCCCACAGACAGGATAGCACATACCAAAGCCTTTGATATACAACCGAGTAGTGGTGCACCGGCTGGAACAATAGTTAATGGAGGGGACTATAGGTTTCGTCTATGTCCTGGCTGTATGTTTGTCTTCCTGTGTGTCCGTCTGTCCCACATAGTTTTATAAAAACCTTTTTTACAATGTTGAAACACATTCATCTAAAAATAAAAGGCCCCCCCCCCCCCCCCCCCCCCACACACCTAAAAATAAAGTGCCTCCCACCAATTAAAAAATTAACGCACTAAACGGTTGGAGATCCATTTTGTACGTGTTGGATAAATAAAATCTGAGAAATGCAAAGTTTATATAATCCAGGAAAGGAAAGGAAAGGAAAGGACTATTTGTTTGACATTTTAATCTATGGCTATTGTCTGCTAATTTCGACTTTTGGTTGACAGAGAGAAAGAGAAGAAACCCACTTCTACATCTATACCGATAACAGGTCAAGGGCCTATAATTCACTAAACTCTCACAACTTTGTGATCTCGCAGTGCAATGCTAAAAGCCTTGCAAAGAGGATACTTTGTTGTCTAGCAGAGCCAAAGAGAGCTTTGTGAAATAGGCCCCTGGTCAGAGTGTTTTAACATGCACATTCAGAGCAAGCTGTTGTAGCACACACCTGTCCTGGGCACAGGTGCCGGCCTTGGCCAATTCCTCCGTCCAGGACAGAAGTACTGATAACACGGCAAGGGATCTTTTATACACACTTTGCCATCTATAAACAGGATAGTACCAAAGCCTTTGTTGTACCTGTTAGGCATTTTTATTAATCAAAGTGTATTTCTAAAATAAATATTTAGTGCCTAATTGTTTTTTATTAGGTGCACAGTGAGTCTTCCTCGGATTGTTGAATGTAATTTCGAGCCATGAACTTCCATCCAGAAATAATGTACATTTTGTAAGAGATTTTTCATTGTTTCAGGTGTTATATTTGGCTGGCATTCCATTGTCTATATCTACAAGGAGGAGGGGTATTTTTATACCTGTGCTGGACAAAATGAAACGCAGCCTAAGTTGTCACATTCTTCTTCAAATGTCACTCTTCTGTCAGGGCAGCTGCAGACAAATGCATCCTACATGTATACAACAGGTATGTCAATTATACAGTTATCAAACGTTTGTGTTGTGAGTTGTGCAGGGAGGGGTCTAGACACAGGTGAGCAAAGTTTATGGTCATGTTTCTTGGAAATTATTTTTGAACAAAGCAAATTTGCTTGGATCACAGTGGGTGGGTTTTGACCCTAACCATCCTCTGTACATGCACCTGGCCACCGACTGGCCTCAGACCACAATTAATTTCGCTATATGTTTCTATATAGCCTTAGTGGCTATAACATTTTTATTAATATCAGCAGGCCCGTGAGGTTTTGTAAGTACCTTTGCCTGCATGGGGGACACATACCCTGAAAAGGACAACCCCTGTTGTCCAGCTCTTTCTCCCAGCATATTGGTTTAAACAGACACACCCTCTAAACCAGACCGGAGTACACCCATTTTACACAAAAAGCACTACTTTTGCATGGGCCGGAATTACCACAAACAAGTCTTCAATGTCAGCAAGTTACACATGTTTACAAACTACATGCTATCCCCTGTCACTTCAGTCAAACAGTTGCCACTTCATAGCTGTCTGCCATGAAATAATCGCAGTCAAACAGCAGACTACTTGCGCGGTGAAACTTCTGGATTTTGGACAACCAAATGGGAAGATAACTGTAATCTGAGGCCAGACTGTTAAAGAGATTGTCCAGTGTTTTCTACCATTGCTAAGATACCAGTATTTCCAATTAATAAAACTTTGCTGTTTAAAGGGAGCTGTCACTCGGCTTTCCATCACTCTCCGAAGACTAGTTCAGGGAGAGTAATGTTTAGCTCCCCTTAGCGGCGGAGACAGCAAAGATGTCAACCTTTACATTAGCTGAACTTCAAAGTTTTACATTTAGCTCACAAACGACAAGTCCTACATCATTGAAACTTGGTTTATAGTTACATCTATGAATATTCATCTCCTTGCATGTTACAAAATATACATTCAGCACTGGTAATCAATTGGAATTCCATCACTGATGATCAGTTAAAATCAGTTTATGCAAATTGACCAACTTTTGATAATACAGAACTTTGGTTTAAAAAATATATGAACTTAGGAAGAATTTGACTGTATAATTGAATGTTGATTGGTTGGTGCAAACTGATTGTGACCAATAGCCATTGATGAAATTCCGTGTGATTCCCGACACTAGGGTGGACAATCTGGCCGTTTTACTTACAAAGAAAATTGTTTCAGCTGCCGTTTCTGTTGAAGAAAGCTGTGAAGAAAGGAGTCGCAAACAGCAGAACAGTTCACAGACCATCTGCTCTGAGCAGACAACAAGTTCAACCTCATCTTCACGCTGGCCACAGCCGTCAATGGACTTCTGTCGGTCGTCAACGGTTACCTCTATGACCGGTTTGGGACCAGATTCTGTCGCATCATTTTGATGTAAGTGTGTTAAGTATATGTTTCTGGGACTTGGCAACATAATTATATCTCCCAAGTTTTTTTGTCAGTCAGTCAGTCAGTCAGTCCATCCATCCATTCATATTTTTCTCCCTCCCACCTCCTTTACTGTTGTGTGATTGGTAATTAAAAACATGAACATGTTCATGACCAAGTTTTTGAATTGGAGCTGTCATTAGACAGCTTAGGATTAAAAATAGTATAGTCCGTTGCCCTGTTTTGGTGCAGTTCCTGTTTTAGTGGTTGCGTCGTTTGTGCGCAACAGGACGTACATTTGAATATTTTTTACGAATTTGAGTTTTGCATTGGGAAAGTAAACAAATGTCTGTCATATTCAAAGAAATGTTTGTAAAAATAAATTTTAAATGAGCAAAGAAAGCAAGATTGAACTTTACTCACTCATAAACACTGCACATTTCTTAATAGCTTTTTTCTATGATTTTCAAAGACTGTAATTTGAAAGAAAACTTAATTTTAAAAACTATTTCTGTCTGTTCTCAGCTGTACTGGTATCTGGTTATTGAAGTCATATGATTGTCACAGTGTCTGCTGGTAAAACTCTCTTTACAGATACTTGCCAAAATATATGGTCCTTATATGTTTTAATATAAATATCTTTCTGGATATCTGTTTATATATTTATTAAAACTCAGAATGCAGCTTATATTTTTTAACCAACAAATTTTACCATTATAACCATTCATTTGCTCAACTTACAACACGATTGCATGACATCATACTTGTTTTCCTAAAATGTTGTCTGTTAACGTTGTTTCTCAAGGGCTCCATTTTGTAATTTGCCTTAAAATATTTTCTATAAGTTATTATAAGTGCATGTTTTGTTGAACAACATACCTGTTTTGATAAGACACTGAAAGTTTTTGCTTTAAAATATATCACTAACCGTATCGCCCACCGAAACAGGTTACATAGTTAACAATATTTACTGCTGATGCATGCTACAGTTTTTGACGCATGGGTAGTAAACTTAGCTACTTAGCGGCCAGTTTAGTGCTCATGTGAAGTGTAGAAATACTAATAAAAAGGTAGGTATTTGAATAATAACTGTTTGTTTATAAATATTGATATGCTTTAGAACCAAATGCTTATGCTCACCGAAAGTGGTCCACCCATGTTAATAATAAAATCAAAAATTCGTAGGACAATAATTTTAGTGAAAACATTGTAAGACAATGTTTTTGACATATGGTATGGATCCAGTTTGCTGGCTAAGAATTAAAGTAGCTCACTTACCAGCTTTGGGACTCTGTTAGCGTAAACCAGTTTTTTATTCAATTTTTAAAAATATTATTCACAGAACCCTGGGGAGCAAAGTTTCTAGGGATGGGATTTCAGGTCATACGTCTCAGGAAAATATATTTAAAAAAAAAAAAGAATTACATGGAGCAATGGTGTATTCGACCCTCAACTCCCCTCCTATATACGTGCCTGACAGAAACTTTTAGTCGTAACACCCCAGACACCCAAACCTCGAACACTGCATATCCTTCAAGTTAATATCTTTTTTCACATTAGTGAAAACCATAATATAGACCGGGATTATGTGGATCCGAAAACATAGGCCGTTTCCCAAAAGAAAGTGGCATGGAAAAGTCCCAATTTTTATGCAAAAATTCCCAATGTACGAGTATGATTCTTACGGTTAAGTAAATCCATGAAAAGAGAATTGATTAATAGATTTAAAAAAGTGTAGTTATGATGTTCAATAAAGCTCTTTCACATTCCCATTGCACATGTGCGCGAATAGTACCGTCCCTTGCCGAATTGGACCGTATTGAGGCTATATACATGTACAAATTGGGGGGCATGATCGACAGTTGTCCCCCTGGGTTGTCATGCCACGACCAGAAGAGGTCAGGTCCTTATAAGGACCCAATGGGCAACCTAGGGAGACAACCAGCATCATGAAGGTCTATAATTAACGAGCTACTCTCGATGCACTAACGTGCTACTCTCGATTCAAAAACCTATACTAGCTCAACCATTTACCTTTCGACCGACTGTTCAAAATTGCTCAAAATTTTCCTCATCAAAATTGTGCACCACTTTCTCTTTGGCATTAACGGCTCCATTCAAATTCCATAGCACAACCACCACCCCCACCCGCCTGCTACCGATTCAATCGGGCTGCTGGTGCTCCCTTGCACCTGCCAGTGCAGGCGGTCCCCCCCCCCCCCCCCCACCTTTCATGTTATGGACATTTATATCAGATACATACAACTTCACTTGAAATAATATCTGATATTTACGAATTTTAAAACATATATGAGCTGTCACACGCGAAAACCTACAAATTAGCATGACGTCAAAAACCGAGTAAACGCGGCTGTTTGCGTTGTTTGTTTTGAAGAATTTAGAAGATGACATCTTCTTCATTACATGAAGATCAGTTTGCAGTAAACATATATATCTGTATGTACAACAGTATTTGGTTACAATTTTGTATTTTGTACCTGTGAACATTGGTCGAGATCGTTAGCGATACCATCAGTACTTTGATACACATTTACAAGCATAGGGAGAAGTCCTATATATCGATATGGTATGCAAGTATTACATGTTTTAATAAAAGAAAGAAGTGTTTTATTTAACTATGCATTCAACACATTTTATTTACGGTTATATGGCGTCAGACATATGGTTAAGGACCACACAGATTTTGAGAGGAAACCCGTTGTCGCCACTACATGGGTTACTCTTCCGATTGGCAGCAAGGGATCTTTTATTTGCGCTTCCCACAGGCAGGATAGCACAACCATGGCCTTTGTTGAACCAGTTATGGATCACTGGTCGGTGCAAGTGGTTTGCACCTACCCATTGAGCCTTGCAGAGCACTCACTCAGGGTTTGGAGTCGGTATCTGGATTAAAAATCCCATGCCTCGACTGGGATCCGAACCCAGTACCTACCAGCCTGTAGACCGATGGCCTGCCATGACGCCACCGGTCGTTTTAATAACGTACATGATTATACATAACATAAAGTTCAGCAACTTTTCCAAAGTGATAGACCCATGCAACCCGATACGATCCTAATTTGATGTTTGGTCTAACTTATGAATATTGTATATAACTTCAGGCCCGTAGCCAGCATGATTAGGGGGTGGGGGGATTGAAATTTTATGTAAACGGAACTCATCAAACACGATGAAAGGGGGAAAGGGGGTTTCCCCAGATTTATATATCTATATATCTATATATATATATATAAAACCCCTTGCCAAACAATGAGATGACACCGGTTACACTCGAGAATAATACACAAACTTTTGTTGCGAAATATACGTTAACAAGTTACATTAAGTTGTGGTATGCATGTAAAATGGCCTGGTTACAGAGCCACGACAAGAAACCATTTGTTTTCAGTCGTACCAATGTATTTATAATAAATGATACTTGGCATGACATGGTACTTAATATGTTTGCTTCAAACATTCAAACGAAGTATCTTATGACTGGTACCTTATGACTGCGCATAATAAACCCCCATGAGTTTATAATAAAGAGACCATCCTGAGTTTGTAGCTATATTATCAAGCTGTCGGCTAGTCTAATATGTTATAGGCTAAATAAAACTTATATCTTCTTAGGTTAAATAATCTTGCTTCGAATTTAAATAGCTGTATATATATATAATGCAATACATATGCAAGACACCAACTAGACGTGTGTCCCTCCACTACAGATTGTGCCCCCTCCCCAACTCCAGATATTGTTCTAATTTTTTATATACCATAGCTCAAATTTCATATGTATCATTTAATTTTATTCCAAATACCGAACAAAATTTTAAATAACTTGGTGAAAAGAAATCCCGACAAGAATCCTGAATGTATTTATCTGTATAATGCTTTATAAATATTTAAATCATGTTACATACAATAAATATCTGCATACATACACACGCGCACACATTAATATTATTTCAGCCTATATCCGATATTTATTGCGTACGAATCCGAACCGATGGTCATGGAGATATTCACATTCCTATTGCATGGCTTCCCATTGTCTATGCCCTCCAACTTGTCCACAGGTCTATTTTTGCGAGATCTCGCGTGAGTTCGCGGTTTGCGTCCTCAAATTCCCCGCAATGGGGAATGTGAAAGAGGTCTATTAAAAACTTTTTGTGTAAAAAATAAAAGAAGGTATGTAATAAATACAGAACTTCAAATATGTTGACATTGTTTTCACTTCCTATTTATTGCACAAGTTTATTGTATGCAAGAATATATACCACGAGATCGCTTAGCGATCAAGTGGTATGTTCATGCACAAAATAAATAAGTCAAATAAATAAGAAATGAAAATAACTTAAGTTCTTAAATGTATTAATCAATCCTCCTTTCATGGATTTTCTTAACATTAAGAATCATACTCTGTGGCAATCTTGTGTCATGTTTGAAATACAATGTGACATAATTTGTAAATCAGACATGACGTCAGTAACAAAAAGGTGCCAACGCCAGTAAAAATAAAAAGGGGATTCCCCATTTACAAGTTCCGGTCCAGATTCCACATGTGTGATACAAGATTAATTTATCACACAGTTTGAAAATGTCATTATCACTATAGTAAGGTTGAATAGGTATGCAATACATCTATTTATGCCTTGTCAGTATTGTCAGTGGCCTGAAAAAATATTCCAATTATGACTAAATCGAGCTGAAGTTCTCACTCTCATGAAACATGGGACCTTTGTGAAAAATCCTTGATAAAGCCCTGATAGAATTACATAAATGAAATTCCACCTTGAGATATATGTGTATGTTATGCTAATTTAATTAGTAATATTCAGTGAACACATTGTCCTGGGCCACGTTCCATGAAGCGATCTTAGCACTAAGATCACCTTAGTTCATAATGCACTTAAGGTGATCTTAGGGCTAAGATCGCTTTGTGGAACAGGGCCCAGTATTGATTTGTTATATGTTTTAGTCACATCAGGTCTATAGTTTACAGTTGGTATGCAATATGTTACTGACTAATAGATAACATTAATGTATCAGTGTTTGTGTATCCAATCGGGGTTTCTGCCAGAGGGTAAAATGGGTATGGTGCACCCAAATTTGTTTGCAGATTTTTTTTTTATGATAACTTTTTGACAAAATTAATTACTCTTATTATTACTGTATGATTTTCTTAATGCTAATCCTAAACTTAACCCATATTTTTTCTGGGGGAGGCTCCCCATACCCCCTGTTCACAGTGGTGGCATTCAATTCCATAGTGCAAAACCCAAAATTGTCTTCCTGGCAGAAACACTGCCAATATGTGACTAGTTGTCATAATGTTTATAGCAGCTCAAACTACAGAAGAACAAAGCTAACCAGCATTGCACTGGAAATAATTTGTGCTGCCTGTCAGGGAACATTTTGTTTAGTATTACGTCGCGATTTGCTACACAAGTTTCAAAGATCACTACTCAATTTTGAAACATTAAACAGTAGTTGCTAATCAATTTTGAACTGACTAGAAATATCACTAATCAAGATTTTGTAAACAAAAATGTTCCTTGCCTGTCAAAATGATCTGTGTCAGTCAATTTGAGCCTGTCAAAAATGAAAATGTGCCCGTCAATCAAATATTGCAATAATGTTTACTGTTGTGTTTTAGTAATCATGTACTATACTTATATATTCATAGAACTACTTTTCATGATTTTGCAAAACCTATCTAAATATTACAGCCATGCGCCAAATTGAGCCCAATATAAAAAGTATAATTTTGATCAGAAAACTGGCAAATAACGACAACAATCAACTGTGGACCAGGTCAGGTCATAGGGTTTTACGTTCACATTCACAGCAAGCTGTAGCTCGCGCCTGTCAGGACAGGAATGGGGTTGGGGTGGGTGGGAGAGGGGACTGCCCGCACTGGCAGGTGGAAGAGAGCACCAGCAGCCTGACAGTGATAAAATATTGCAATTTATAAGCACTTGGATTGGGGGTGGGGCGTTTTGTTCATAGTCAAACAAGTTGATGTTCCGTTGGACTTTCTGACATGCTACAGTTTGATTTGGAAATGAAATACAGTTGATATTTTTTCATGAAGCCAAGTTGAACAATTAATTTAGTTAAATATATACGTTAAAAAAAATTACAACAGTCCAACTGCCCAGTCCCTGCGATGAAACCAACAAATGTGTCAACGAATTCCTATTCAAAAACTGAAAAAACTGAAATAACTTTATAATAACAAAGCACAGGCCTCTGTGAATTGAAAATTGGCCTAAACCATTTATGGGTTACACAAAAACAAATTCATCTTATCCATTTTGTTTTTACATAACCTGTCATGACCATGTAAATGGCGTCATAAATTCAATTTTGATCTATGGGCTGGTGGACTAGTAGAAATTCTGGCAGGCTAGTACATTTTAGTTAGTTCTGGTCCGGAGGGCTAGTAAAATATTTTCCATTTCTGCACCCCTGGAGACCAGAAGCATGTAATAAACGTATTTAATAATGTGTACTTTAGTTATTTTAAAACAAACATTATATGTTTCCATTTAATTTTGATTGCTTAATTGACTTTCGTAAGAACCGCAACATTAGCTAAGGTACTGTGGATAAATGTAGACAGCCAACTGGGAGCATGCGCATATCGCACAAGCTGTCTAATCAGCCAATGTAAATAATCACCGCTACCATAATACACCCAAGCAAAACATAACAATTGTGAACTTAAGACATCGTAATGTGTTTAACGACACCACTAGAGCACATTGATTTATTAATCATCGGCTATTGGATGTCAAACATTTGGTACTTTAGACATATAGTCTTAGAGAGGAAATTACTATGTTTTTCCATTAGTAGCAGTGGATATTTTATATGCACCATCCCAAAGACAGGATAGAACATACCACAGCCTTTGATACACCAGTCGTGGTGCACTGGCTGGAACAAGAAATAGCTCAATGGGTGTAAAGGATCTGCAACTGGTGTTAGAGTTTAAGGCATGACTGAACTTTTACAGCTGATTGTACACAAACTCTTTCTCTTGCAGACTGTGTTACTTAAGTGGACTCTCATTCAACATTGCAGCTTCTGCAGGTAATAGCACATACAAATAGAACATTTTTACAAATAGAACATTTTTACTCAGGGTGTGGTGTGTATGCTCTTTTTAATAAGGCTGGAGCAATTGTATAAGCGTTTAATTTGTGGTTGGAAAGAACAATTATTGATTATTTTTTCAAATACATAATATATAATTCATCACTAAAATGTGCAGTTCTAGGATCGATCCCTGTCTGTGGCTAACTTTTTTGTTCCAACCAGGGCATCACAACATGTATATCAAAAGCCGTAGTATGTCCTGTGTGTGGGATGGTGCATATAAAAGATCCCTTACTACTAATGGAAAAATGTATCAGGCTTCCTCTCTTAAGACTGTATGTAAAAATTGCCAAATGTTTAACATCCAATAGCCGGTGATTAATAAATCAATGTGCTCTAGTGGTGTCATTAAACAAAACAAACATTGATTTTTTATGTCAGTCAGCTTGCCTTAAATTCACAAACTGAGGGGCTGTTCCAGTGTTTATCTTAGGGGTGGGGGTGGAGGCACTAATTGTTATTTTATGTCTGGTGGTTTTGCCACATCTGTATGTATATATCTCTATATATAACTAGATATAACTGGTTTAAATATAATTTTATTTCATGGGATGTGAGTACAGTGGACTCTGTCTAAACCGCACTCACTTCGTACCGTCGAAATAGTCTGGTTTATGTAGAGGACCAGTTTAGACAGAGTTCATCCAGAGTTATGGTTCTTGAATGATCGACAACTCACGATCAACAATGACATTTGAACCCATGGATGGTTGGGAAACAGTCATACAAGCCAGACTTGCAATCGATTATTTCACACACATAAAAAATATACTTAAAGGGACATTCCTGAGTTTGCTGCAATTTTTAAGATGTTATCGACTAACAGAGACACGTATAACTCACCGAATTCATAAGAGTGAAATCAGGTATCAACACACACACTAATATCAATCCGATTGATCTAACGGCCTACTGCAATAAGAGTAAACTTCACACGAGTGCGATTACATTTTGTATTTGATCTTGCGTCGGCGTCCTGATTACTTGGCAATTGACGATCATTGTTCAACTAATTAAGCAGCCTGTTGTTCAGTCAAAGCCGAATCCGATGTAGACAGAGGTAATTAATGCATTAACGGTTCTTTTGTTCTTGATTTTTGATCCGGAGTCCAGAGTAGACAGAATACGGATTAGGCAGAGATTTATACCTAAGAAATAAATGGTAGCTGGATGGGGCTTTAGAAATGGAGCGGTTTACGCAGAGATCCGGATTACACAGAATCCGGTTTAGACATAGTCCACTGTATATTAAAATATTTGCCTCTCCCCCTCATGTAAACTGCTCCAACTGTAGACCAAGTTTCAGAATCACCATATTTGACCTTTTTTTTTAATGTTTAGTACCTAAATACGGTAGCAGCCAATTAAACAATGTCTTAGGCATTGTACTTCTTCTTCTTCTGCGATCCCGCTTAGGCATTGTACAAATATTACTGTGTGTTGGGTGACCACAGATTTGTTTAACCATAAAGCTGCCTGTAATTGCAGACCGACCTAGCTTGCTGTTTCCGGGGTTTATCTTGACGACATATGGTGGTTACCTGATTCTGATAACAAACCTGCAGCTGGCGGGTCTGATACCTCACCTGCGCTCCATGCTGATGGCGCTGTATTCTGGATCCTACGACATCAGCGCCGGCATGTTTCTTCTCTTCAAGGTAACACTGATGGGTGGTAAATCACTTGACAACATTTGTTTCCCTTGTATTTACTCACTCATTGTTTATTAAATGTGCGGTGAACATGTACACACAAAACAAGTTATTGCCAGATGTAATATGTCAAAATGTTGACTACCTTATATGCATATATTTTCGCGGCTAAAATAATTTGCGATCGGGCTTTCATTTTACATTTCCGCAATAATAAAATCAAAATTACCCATATTTCATTTGCTAAACTCTTTGCAATGACGATTTCACACACACACACTTGGACATGTTCACCATGCTGTCAGCGAGACGTCAATGTTGCATGTATATCTGATAAGACATGTTATCAGTGGAACACGCACATGAGATACAGAAAATTTAAAAATGCAAATATCAGAAAAAGTAACTTATTTATTGTTATTATCCACAAACTTCCATTCAAGGTTACAAAGAAAACAAACAAACTGAGATTACGTAACAACAGACTTACACCAAACTGTGTGTCACTTTGATCAAATCCACGTGACCATGCAGGTTTACAGAACCACATGACCTTGCGGATAATTTGTCAGTAAAGACAAAGTGCATAGGTACCTCTGACACAGCTTAATGTTTTTTGCAATAAAACATTTTTCAGGAGTCATGTTCGAGTATGATGCAAAATAAGGCACTGCCAGTTTGGCCGTGAGACACTGTTTATTGTTCAGGACTTAACGCCGACTCCGCCTACTGCCAACTTCTTTTTAAGTACCGTTTGTATCTGTTTAATTCCCTCGATTTACTGCCACCCTCGCCATCTGCCATCCATTTTAGTCATAATCCCCTCGATAATACTACCAACAGTGTGATCAGAAATCAATCATGGTGCTGTAATTAATTTGGTGATTGGTGAAAATATCACACGGTTGACCACTGATGGTCCCCAGTAAATGTTCTTTGTGTTATTGAGTGGCAATTAACAAGAAAAGCTTTGGGTAGCTGAGATATCCCTGCCCAGTTGGTGAATTAGAAAGCCGATATTTAAAAGACCAGAGGCAGTTTATCATTTTAGTTGTTTCATCGATAAGACTGTTTATGTGATAATGCCAGTCTCCTGATCGTTGAAATGTCAGGCCCAGATGCTTATGAGATTCAACTTTCGATATCTGTACGTTATCTAAAAATAGGAGTGGATTAAACGTGCAATGTTTAGATGAAATTATCGTACATACATCTGTCTTGATAAAATGACGTGCAATGTTTAGATGAGATAATCGTACATACATCTGTCTTGATAAAATGACGTGCAATGTTTAGATGAGATAATCGTACATACATCTGTCTTGATAAAATGACGTGCAATGTTTAGATGAGATAATCGTACATACATCTGTCTTGATAAATTGACGTGCAATGTTTAGATGAGATAATCGTACATACATCTGTCTTGATAAAGTGACGTGCAATGTTTAGATGAGATAATCGTACATAGATCTGTCTTGATAAAATGACGTGAAATGTTTAGATGAGATAATCGTACATAGATCTGTCTTGATAAAATGACGTGCAATGTTTAGATGAGATAATCGTACATACATCTGTCTTGATAAAATGACGTGCAATGTTTAGATGAGATAATCGTACATACATCTGTCTTGATAAAATGACGTGCAATGTTTAGATGAGATAATCGTACATACATCTCTCTTGATAAAATGACGTGCAATGTTTTGGTGATTGTAACAGGTGAATTTCTATTTCACCTGCTAGCAGGGAACATTTTGTTTTCAAACTCTTGATGAGCGATATCTAGTCAATTGAAAACTGCTGTTTAAATTGTAAAACTTGGGTGACAGATCATGATGTAATACTGAACAAAATGTTCCCTTGCTAGGTTTAAGAAATGAGCTGGTTTCGCTTTTCACACACCACTATTTTGAGCCCTGTGTTTGTCAATGCTTATTGTTTGTTTCAAAGGTTCTTTTTGAAAACGGTCTCCGGGTGAACTTCAGCTTTGTCATTCAAGGACTCCTCTTCTGTCTCATCATCATCAGCAGCACATTTCTACTCCACAAGAAACATCACCTTCCATGGCCGATACCTCCCGACTATGTCTTAGAGCTAAACACGTGCTGCAGACAGAAAAAAAATGCGAGGCAAGAAAACGGACCAGATGACAAAACCTGGACATTGAATGTCAATGGAAGTATGGTGAATCTCAGTTCAAAGGATAAACCGACTGGATCTGTGGCAGTCGACCTGCCCGTCACAAAGGGAGAGGTAAAAAAAGACAAAGAAAAGTCCACCACTCACACAGAAGTAGAGGAGGACCAGAAGATAGAGGAAACTTTCCTACGGACAGGGGACACAACTCCGGTGAAAGACTTCAGTAAGATTGCCTTATCTCCCTTGTTCCTCTTCGACCTCATGTGGATTTGCATTCAGCGACTAATAAACTGGTTTTTTGTTGGATTCTTCAACCCGTGGATCACTCGGTTGGCATGTGGTGATAAGTCTGTGGGTAAGTCCAATGTTGAAAAGGCACATTTGTCTAACAACACCTCAGCACATTTTAAACAATGGCTGTTTGGTGTTTTAAGATAGATATTTCTAGATACTGAGAGGAAAGGAAAGGAATATTTCTTTAACTGCATCTCTGCACATTTTAAACTATGGCTATTTGATGTCTGACATTTGGTTATTTCAACATTTGGTTGATAAAGAGAAAGAAAGGAAACTCGCTATTTCTAATGATAAAAGAGTGAGGGATCTTTTATAAATACTTTCCCATAGACAGGACTACACTGGTCTTGGTGGTGTAGTGGTTCAGCCAATGGACTGGTAGGTACTGGGTTCGCCTCCTGGTACTGGCTCCCACCCAGAGTGAGTGGGTAAGTGTAGTAGTAGTCATCCACAACTGATTTTCAGTCGGCCCAACTGCATTTGACATAATTAAACATGATAAGACATGACCGTCCACTATAGTTGCATCATATAACGTGATCTTAGTTTAAGCTACATCCCATCCCAGCTCTATTTTGATATTCATGTGCTACTCACAAGAAAACAAATCTGAATATATATTTAAACCTGTATATAATAGTCTGAAGTATAAAATGGTTTTGTTGTTGTTAATTTCAGGTTTTTCTTCTATCTTTTTCAGTGAGTCACTACACCTCATTTTTTGCAGTTGTTCAGTTTTTGGGAATTTTCACTGCGCCAATGAGTGGAAGACTGATGGATCGAAAAATCAAGTCTGTTCATAAATATTCAAATCCTAAATATGGTAATTAAATCTTATGAATAATGTTTAGTTGGTTATTAATGTATGATATATATATATATATATATATACTTTTTTTTCCCTCACTTCACACAACCCCAACTCAAACACCCCCCCCCCCCCCTTCCTGAGTCAGGCCACCGATCTTATCAGAGATCGTACTCTGGATGGGCGTGTTTGAAACCCTAGTGGTATATGGACACGTTAAATTGTTATCTATCTATCTATCCAACTCAGCAGACATTAGTCTGTTTGTGTAGACCAGCAGTAGGTTTGGGTATTCAGTCATAAGATCAATGCATGTATGTGAGGAGAGGTTACAGTGGTACGCAGGTTTGAAATTTATTTTAAAAAACAAAACACTGAGAAGAAAAAACCTCCTATTTGCATAGTATTACATGGATTTACCAGTTACTAGCTGCCAAAACGGGGCAAACAAACTTAAGACACTCTGTCTTAAATTCCCTGAAAATGGTGTTTAAGAAACTTATAATAGTTATATATAATTTTAAAATCGATATCATATGAGTACTTCTTAAGAATATTGTTGTGTATTGTAATGAATTTTAAAAGATTTCTACTAACACTGCTCTACATGCACTTTGTATAGAAGACATGTTACGGGTTCAGCTTCTCTCGGTCATAAACTTTTTAATACATTTATTCTGTCATACCTAGGCTAATACTGAAGCTAAACAAACCAAGAAATCAAAATGAGCGACAATTCTAAAATGGCAGTCTCTCCATGACTAACACTTTCTCCCCAATTGTGCACCGGTTCATTGATAAATTATAATGACCTGTTACTTATGATTAATTAAAACACCTCAAGGATCTCTGTTATTTTTGTACTTATAATAGGGTCTGATGTCACGTTTTAAAAATTGTAGTTACCTGACTATGCGATGTCCCTCAGTTTCTTGTATTAGTGAGATTAATATGTGTTTAAATAGTTTCTCACAAACTGTAAGCCCTTTGTCAATAAAACTTGGTGTATAGTTGCACCTATCTATGTCTGTGTGTGTGTGTGTGTGTGTGTGTGTGTGTGTGTGTGTGTAGGGAATAACTGGTTACTGTCTTAAGATATCGGCTTTATCCTGCGAAGGTTAGAATGGCGAATGTTTATCACAGGATAAAGCCGATATCTTAAGACAGTAACCAGTTATTTCTTTTATCCTGCAATACTACGGGAATAATCGGAAAATCATTATTTATTCCATTTTTTGTGTAAGCAAAATCATCAACCAAGCAAGGCTTTTGTCGTATGACATCATACAAGATACATAATGTAATTTTTTGTAAGATGCTAGCTACATTCTGTCACATTCAAAAAGCGTACTTAAATTCTAATTCATAATAAATATACAAGTTTTGTATTGTTATCGCAAAACTAAAAGTTATTTGTATTTACTGTACCGGTACTTAAACAAATTATTTAAAGACAGTGTTTATTGAAAATCTAGTCTGAAACTCTCGAGTCGAGTCGGGCTTGTGTCATGTGACTTATATTTTTGGTCACAGACCAAAAATATAGAGATTTATCTAGTCATCATATCTTACCAATGTATACAGTGATAGCGGGATTAAAAGAATCTAATTTATATGTGTGTGTAATTATGAAATGTTTTTTCTGCAAACTTTCAGAGAAGCTTCATGCATCAATAGCTTCGTTTCTGCTGAACATAACGGTGTCGGTGCTCTTAGCTATCACCATGATGATTCCCGTGATCGAGGTCCAGTACCTGACGTGTATCCTGCACTCACTTCACAGGTCATTCCTGTATGGGCCAAACTCCGCATTCCTGGCAAACGCGTAAGATGATACATTTATTTATTACATACCTATTCAATCTTACTATAGTGATAAAGACATTTTCAAACCGTGTAATATATTTATTTTGTATTACACATACATGTATGTGCAATCTGGACTAGACCTTTTAAATGGGGGAATTCTCTTTTTATTTTTACTGCAGTCTTTTATTTACTGACGTCATATATGATTTACAAATCATGTCACCTCGTATTTGAAACATTACACAAGACTGCCGCAGAGTATCATTCTTAACGTTAAGCAAATTCATGAAAGGAGATTTAACAAAGTGTTGTTATGACGTTAAATTAAAAACTGTTTTTGTAAAACATAAAAGAAAGTATGTAATAAATACAGAACTTCACATACGTTGTTTTCGCTTCCTGTTTATTGCACAAGTTTATTTTGCGGTCTTGTGGTATATATTCTTGCGCAAAATAAACTCGTGCAATAAACAGGAAGCGAAAATAACGTATGTGAAGTTCTGTGTATATATATAACATTTAGTGAAGTGTTTGCAAATATCAGTGAAATAATAATGACTGCTATCAGTCATTGGTGAGCTCTAATGTAATCCCACTGAAATTGGTTTTATTCCTACTGTAAGATGTGTTTTTCAAACTGTAATTTATTTTATTCCCAGTGTAAAGTTTTTTATTCCCATTGTAAAAAGTGTTTTTCTATTGTAAAAAGTGAGAATTCCCTCTTAAAAAGTGTTATTCAATTGTAAAAAGTGTTAATCCCATTGTAATTTATAGAGTTATTTCCACTGGAAAAAGTGTAGTTCCAACTGTAAAGTGTTTTTCCAACTGTAAACATGCAGTAGTGTGGGTATAAAGTGCTCCTGCTGGCAGTAGCTAGTGGGAATTTCACAATTAGTACTGAGAGTCCTTGGTACGAATCCCCTCAGTGGAGGTTTTTATTCCCCATTGTAAAATGTGTACGTTACTCGTACAATAATGACATGATAGGTCAGTTATGTTGCTTACTCAGTGAAACTGGCCTCGGTGGTGTCGTGGTTAGGCCATCGGTCTACAGGCTGGTAGGTACTGGGTTCGGATCCCAGTCGAGGTATGGGATTTTTAATCCAGATACCGACTCCAAACCCTGAGTGAGTGCTCTGCAAGGCTCAATGGGTAGGTGTAAACCACTTGCACCGACCAGTGATCCATAACTGGTTCAACAAAAGCCATGGTTTGTGCTATCCTGCCTGTGGGAAGTGCAAATAAAAGATCCTTTGCTGCCTGTCGTAAAAGAGTAGCCTATGTGGCGACAGCGGATTTCCTTTAAAAAACAGTGTCAGAATGACCATATGTTTCATGTTCAATAGCCGATGATAAGAAAAAATCAATGTGCTCTAGTGGTGTCGTTAAATAAAACTAACTTTTTTAACTTTTTACTCAGTAAATTGTCTGTTTTATAAGAATTGTTTGTCTTTGTGTTGTGAATTTATCAATCTATAACAATCACAAATTGTATAAAATACTGTAGCATAGCGAAGCGATTTCATACTGAATCTGTGACTGTTATACATCGATAAATTCGCTACAAAATGACAAACAATTCTTATAATTACAAACAGCATAACTTATTTTGTTAAAACTACACATAATTCATAAATCATTTTCTAATATTCTACCCATGATCTGTTTTACATAATGACGTCCCCGTTTGACGTAATGATGTCATTTTCTGAGGTTTTTAGTTTAAAATCCTTCACTACGCTATGCAATTTTATGCAGTTTGTGACAGTTGTACATAGATAATATAATTTTTAAATGACAAACAGTTCTTATATAGTTACAGAGGAGTGTGTGCAGAGGGTGGGTTTCTTTTTTTCTCTCTCTTCAATACTTTTTTCGAGGAAGCATGTCTTAACCCTCATAAATTGCACTGCCCACAGTTTAGACCCCTACCTCTACTAAAATTTATGCACAAACATCTGAACACACTATATTTAGTTAAAATACACATTTTCAGCTGGCCTAATGACGTCATTTTCTGAGGTTTATCGAAGGAAGGAAGGAATGTTTTATTTAATGACACACTCAACACATTTTATTTACGGTTATATGGCATCGGACATATTGAAGGAGGAAACCAGCTGTCGCCACTTCATAGGCTACTCTTTTCGATTAGCAGCAAGGGATGTTTTATATACACCATCCCATAGACAGAATACCACATACCACGGCCTTTGATGTACCATTCGTGGTGCACTGGCTGGAGCGAGAAATAGCCCAATGAGCCCACCAATGGGGATCGATCCCAAACTGACCGCGCATCAAGCGAGCGCTTTACCACTGGGCTACGTTTATCGAAGGATGACATTCAGGTTTTTTTCGATGTCATCCAATCAGAATAGTTAAAGTTTGTTTTGTTTAATGACACCACTAGAGCACTTTGATTAATTAATCATCGACTATTGGATGTCAAACATTTGGTAATTCTGACTTATACTAGTTATAGTCATCAGAGAAAACTTGCTACATTTTTCCTAATGCAGCAAGGGATCTTTTATATGCACTTTTCCATAGACAGGAAAGCACATACCATGGCCTTTGTCTAGTTGTTATGCACTGGTTGGAATGAAAAAAAACAACAATCAGTGGATCTATCGAGGTGGTTCAATCCTGTGACGCAAGCACCTCAGCCGAGCACTCAGCCGACTGAGCAAAATCTCGCCCCAATCAGAATAGAGTACAACAGCGGAAATTGTGTAATATAAAATAATATAGGTAAAATGATGAAAGTTATGTAAAATGTTAATTGTGATTTATAAAACAACTTGTGTAGTGAAGTCTGCAATTTCATACCACATTTGTCATGTCAGCGCGAATTTTGTGATATGATTACAGACTTAACCGACAGAGATGTAAATTTAGTTTTTGTAACACCATAAACTATTTTGATGGCAGGAAGAATTGAACCTAAAATTAAACTGGACATCCACAAGACCACGTTTTTTTGTCTAGTGTTCAGAGTTGTCTGCTGTTCAGGGGTTTGTGTTGATATAAAAGCTTTTGTTGTATTCTGTTGTTTGTTTCCGTTGGTGTCCTATTATATGCGGCCTTATTGAAATGTTCCAATAAAGAAACTTTGATTTAAGATATTTTAACTTTTGCTTTTATACT
>NC_054701.1:9763248-9793248 GCF_016097555.1 Gigantopelta aegis | reverse complement strand
CTTCTTTATTTTTTCTTTTATTCTTTCTTTTTTCTTTCTATTTTTTCTTTCCTTCTTTTTTCTTTCTTTTTTCCACCTTCAGTTCTTCAGTATATACACTCATGTAGTTGGTCAAAATGAAGCATCGAGTTGTAAATTGAATGCAAAGACTGAGCCATTGTAAATTTGTCATCGGGGTTCGCAAATTATTTCATTTGGTTGATGGGTATTGCAATGATGACCTTACCCCATGTGACCGGCCTCGGTGGCGTCGTGGCAGGCCATCGGTCTACAGGCTGGTAGGTACTGGGTTCGGATCCCAGTCGAGGCATGGGATTTTTAATGGAGATACCGACTCCAAACCCTGAGTGAGTGCTCCGCAAGGCTCAATGGGTAGGTGTAAACCACTTGCACCGACCAGTGATCCATAACTGGTTCAACAAAGGCCATGGTTTGTGCTATCCTGCCTGTGGGAAGCGCAAATAAAAGATCCCTTGCTGCCTGTCGTAAAAAGAGTAGCCTATGTGGCGACAGCGGGTTTCCTCTAAAAACAGTGTCAGAATGACCATATGTTTGACGTCCAATAGCCGATGATAAGATAAAAAATCAATGTGCTCTAGTGGCGTCGTTAAATAAAACAAACTTTACTTTACTTTTTACCCCATGTGATATTTTTAGAATCGTTCTGGTAGAGGTAGACCCAAGGTTGGGGGTGGGGGGGGGGGGGGGGGGGGGGGGGGTCCAGAGAACCCGTCTTCCAAAATATATGAGAGCGCACAATCTGATTAAAATGAGCTCTAACAGCATTGCGTGGACTCCCATGTCCAGGTGACATTTAATCTATAAATAACAATTTAAATATCGACCAATTACACTTCGCCTTTTATAGCGTTATTCGGATCATACAAATTCTAAAAATATCGGGCGAGACTATTTATGCAATAGGCGAACTTGTTGGTCTATTTCAACATTACAAAAACAGGGGGAAAAGTGCAGTAATAAACTCTGGATTGTATATTAGTGTCACGGGGATTCTATAATTCCCGTAACTGAATAAAACACGATTATCAAAATATCTTTCCTAACTGTATATCTATTAGATCTCTCTGTAACAGGCAGTTCAAAACCGCTTTGGCTCGTCTAGGTATGATCAGAGATACGATCTTATATAAAGTATATATTATTATAGCACGTTAGTTCTCTAGAAAACACAACAAAAACACAATACACTTTGGAATCTGTATTAATCTACGCTGACAAATGTACAGCCGTAGTAGTTAATTAATAACAACAACAATAATAACAACCCAGAACTGATCACTTAATTAGTTAATCTCTAGGTGTTTAGTTACACAATATGTGAATCACTTCACCGTGACACAACACCCACACGTGTGATAATTGAGAAACGCTTCCAGGAGAAGTTAATTAATAAAGGAATTACAACACCATTCCTAACTGGTTAATTTTTAATTAACCCTTACTACTCGTTCAGTAACGTGTGATAATTGAGAAACGCTTCCAGGGGAACTTAATTAATAAAGGAATTACAGCTCTATTCCTAACGGGTTAATTTTTAATTAACCCTAACTACTCATTCAGTAACCTTGTAACACAGAATTAATACTGGTAGCTATCACAATAAAGACAATAACCTACAGTTTACCTAGGTCTTCTAGGATGACTGGCTAAGCTTTATATTACCAAATACTCGTATAATGTTAGAACAAAAAGTCTACGATTTACTTCGTCAGATGACCGAAGACACTGTCTAAAGAATATTGGTATAATACAGTATTAAAATATTTAAAGTCACATCAATCACATAAAGGTTATACACAGAGCAGAAATAATATATTTACCAGTCCGGACGGACACGTTCCCCCGGGATACCTTCCTTTTTGGTTCTCCTCGATATTTCTAAAAACTAGCTATTTATTATAAAACAGAATTCGCCTGGGGGTACAAGGCGGTACCTCCCCCTATCATCTAATATTTCCACCGCGCGCAAGCGATATTATTTTTCTCTGATCGTCAGACTTACTGACGCCATCGTCGCCAAATCACGGTTGTAAAAACCGCACTCGCAGAGGTATTACGTAACTACTCGCCACATGGCCTCCACAGCTGGACTAAGTGCATATTGGAATGCCCGATCGCGCGAAGTATTACGTAACAAGTTGCCCACCTGGGCTACGTGCAATGAACTGCACACGGCCCTCTAACACAATTAAAATCGCCACAGGCGAAACAAAAATTAAGAGCATGTACCGTCACAATTAGTATAAATAGATTTTATGGCTATACCATCACGGGGTGTTTTCTTGTCTTGAAACGAATTTTATATTGAAATTACTTTCCGGCATACCCGAATCATTTCGTATACCCTCAGCATAATCCCGAATGTTTTCAAATTCTTTTCAAATCACTGGCATGATTTTGCAAGTAAGGTTTTGATTGGTCGAATGAAAGATCCATTGGACATGAGCTCTAACGGGGTGCTGTTAGATCCACAGGTAATAGTAATTAACCAGTGGATCTAATTTTAATTAGATTGAGGAGGGCATTGTTACGTTTCTGGTGGGGATGTTTGTTTGTTTTTTGTTGTTGTTGTTGTTTTTAATCACTGGGTTGTCTTTTTAACGAGTTGGTACATGTGTGTGTGTGTGGGGGGGGGGGGGGGAGAGGTTGGTGGGGGTATGGGTGGAATCTAACCCATTTGGCAGAACGCTTGTCTGAGGTGCTTTCATCGAAGTATCGAACCATCTCAGTATACCCATTATTTGATTGATACCAACCAGTGCTCCACGACTGGTATATCAAATGCCGTGGCATATGCAGTCTTGTCTATTTGAATTGCATATAAAAGATCCCTTGCTGTTAATGAAAAAAGTGTAGTTGATTTCCTCTAAGACTACGAATAAAAAACATCCAATAACCAATGATTAGTAAATATAGGTGCTTTCGTTTTTGGTCCGTGTGCTAATAAAAAACATCCAATAACCAATGATTAGTAAATATAGGTGCTTTCTTTTTTCGTCCATGTGCTAATTTCCACTGATGCCGCCTCAACCCCCTCTCCCCCCCCCCCCCCCCCCCCCCCCCCCCCCCCCCCCCCCCCCCCCCCCCCCCCCCCCACACACACACAAAAAAGCTAAATAAAAAACAAAAAAACTATTTCATGGATCCGGTACTGTCTGCTATCTAATTTATAGTTATACTGTGAGTTGATAAAACATAATTTCATTCAATCATTAATTAAAAAAATAAATGCAGTACATTTAATTAACTTTATGCTGCAGTACCCGACGTAGAATCATAATATTACGTGTACAATGTATACCCTTCTAGTATAGCAAATAAACTTTTGACATGCCCCAGCTTGTTGACACAAAACCGTACACTGTTTTGTGAGAATAAGAAATTCCCGGAAATATATTCGATTCGGAGAATCTGGCCACGCCAAACGCAGGTCTGTATGCGGCGTACCGTTCAGTTCATGTTCAGCATTGTCTGTTGTCGGTAAGTATTTTATCGGTGCATGATATAATAATAATAATAATAATAATAATAATGAACATTGATGATGATAATGGTGATGATGATGATGATGATGGTGATGGCGATGATGATGATGATGATAATGGTGATGATGATGATGATGATGGTGATGATGATGATGATAGCGATGATGATGATGATGATGATGGTGATGATGATGATGATAGCGATGATGATGATGATGATGATGGTGATGATGATGATGATAGCGATGATGATGATGATGATGATGGCGATGATGATGATGATGATGATGATAGAAAGTTAAAGTTTGTTTTGTTTAACGACACCACTAGACCCCATTGATTTCTTAATCATTGGCTATTAGATGTCAAATATTTGGTAATTTTGGCATATAGTCTTGCAGAGGAAACCCGCTACATTTTTTTCATTAGTAGCAAGGGATCTTTTATATGCGCCATCATAAAAAGACAAAATAGCACATACCACGGCATTTGATGTACCAGTTGCGGTACACTGGCAGGAACGTGAAATAACCCAATGGGCCTACATATTGGAGATTCTAGATTGATCGCGCATCAGTCGAGTGCTTTACCACTGGGCTACGTTCTCCCGCCCAGTCTTAGAGGAAACCCACTACAAGATGTTTCATTAGCAGCAAGGAATCTTTTATATGCACTTTCCATATACCACGGCCTTTGACATACCTGTGTGTAGTTGGTATGGGGAACAACTCCAAACTACCGCTTATATACCGCTTTTTTTTCTTTTTTTTATTATTATTATTATCATTATTAAAAAATAAAATATAATTCCTTGCTGACACATGTTCCTTATCCCTAACCCGAATATTTGTTTTTATACTTTTATATATTGTTAAGGGGGTTGATCTTACATTTATCATAAATCTAATAGTCCACGGGCTTGGCCCTCTTCGTCTGGAATATGCCGCGCCTTGCCGCTTGTTAAAATAATATTCATTTAAATTTTCTCCGAAATTTTAATCTTTTTAAATATATGTACATATAAATTGTATGATATAAATGTTTTTAATTTTGTAATAAAAATATACATTATATTTATATTCATATTTTTATAACTGGTGTTGGTGTTATATGTGTATGTATGTGTGTGAATGTGTCAGCCTCAGGTATATATGAGGGGGGAGGTTGTTACCTGGCAGTGACCTACTCCTCCACTCGCCAGCTCGACTATTTATTGTTTATAATTTATCAATTTATAATTTGATGTTTTTGTTTTTAATTATGTATAATATGTTTACAAGCGTGCTCGGTTTTAATCTGTTTTCTTATTTTATCTTGTTTTTAATATTATTGAAATAAAAAGAATTGGGCGTCGGAGCGTGGATGTCGGTGTTTTCGCTGCTGTTTTGCGGTTTTATGTTGGTGTTTTTGCCTCGTGTGTGCCGGCTTCCGGGTGGATTCTCGTGTTGAAACTTCTTGATGGACACCGGAATTGGAGGGCACAGCGGTTGGGCTGGCTGGGGGGGGGGGGGGTCTTTTGGGGTGGGATGGGGTGGGGCGGGACATCCCACCGGAAAAAGTAGGTTAGGCGCTTAAGCGTAGGCGGTTTTGGCCGTGGGGAGTGTCAGGTACGTACGGGGGGTTACCCTGCTCCCCTTACCCTCTCCTGGCGGGTCACACCGTGGTTCCCAATAGGCCTGGTGTCCCTCCCTTTCTCCAGGGCCGTAGCTAGGATTTTTTGTTTGGGGGGGGGGGGGTGGGGCAACTGAGTAGTTAATAGTCTAAAACTCCTTAAACAGTTAAGAAGAGAATTTTCTTTAAGTTTCTAGAATGCTTTCCGGATTTTTTCGGGCAGTTGCCCCCCCCCCCCTCGCTAGCTACGACCCTGTTCTCCCAACTACTAAATAACTTCCTGTGGCCTTGGCCTAACCTCCTACCTTAACCTCCTTACCTCTCCAAGGGCTAAGGTTAAATATAAATTTTATGTTTATTTTCTTTTTGGCTGCCCGCTCTTTAAATTAAGCGCCAAAATGTTATTAATTTATTTTTATTTGGATTTTTATATTATTATTAATTTCGAATTGCGCAAACAAAATACTTAAATTCCCCTATTATATTTTGGTTTAAAACTCCAAATTGTCCCATACATTTTCTGTCCCGGAGCCGGCCCCTGGCCTCCAGAGACGGGCCCCGGGATAGACATGCTTGAACCCTCTGTGGTATACGAGCATGTTAAAAGATTAAAGTCAAGTCAGTACAAACTATTTTGATCAGTAAAACAACGACAATGTTCACGCATCACTGAGCACTCGGCTCATCAACCATGACTGATTACAAGACATGGAATCAAGCCGCATAGCACCAACGACCAAACCAATCTGCCTGTCTCCACGATCAACACTTCAAGCATGTGTGAACTATATTTGGAATTAATCGTATGTTGACGACAGTATCTACATTATAATCAAAGAAAGGATATTAGATACTTTTAAGTAATTATGTTACAGCAAAACAATGACAACGTCTAGAGGACTTTTATATCAACATTTATTAAATGAATTTAGATTACAAACATATTTAAGATTGCCAATGGAAACGCGTTATATAAAAGAAATATGTAAGATTAGAATATGCGCTCATAAATTAAATGTAGAATCTGGCAGGTATCGAAACATTGAACGATCAGAAAGAATATGTACTCTGTGTAACGATAATGCCATAGAAGTTGAATATCACTTTATAATAGAGTGTCCACAATACAAAGATTTGCGTTGTAAATATATAAAAATTTATTATTATAAGCGGCCAAGTGTGTATCGTTTTATACAGTTATTAACCGCCGGTAACAATAAGGAATTGAATAATCCAGGCAAATATTTAGTGGAAGCGAATACAATTAGAGATCGGTTAATGCAGGATAATAGTTAATGTAATAAATGTAACTTATATCACTTCATTTGTCCATGATTATATATAAACCACACTCACCATTGTTTTGCACGTGTGCATTTTGTATAACTATGTTGTATTATTTATGTTATGTATCCAGCTGATGAGTTTTAAAACTCAAAGCAAATAAAATAAAAGAACTTATGACAGACGTACTTGCACATTGATTTAGTGTCGAATGACTGATTGGTAGATTCATAATATGACTGATTGCTAGCTGATTCAGCATAAGACACTGATGCTGACCCATGCTGATTTTGAGGCATTCTTCCCCCAGAAGTAAGCATACAAGCATGTCACAAGATCACCCTGCATAGATAGATGTTTCCTTGCCATGGTGTAATCCATGTAAAAATGCGTGGCGATTCGTTTGCATCCATATGTCTGGCAGTAATGCTAATATGAATAAACGTTGTAATCCAGATTCGGGCACTTTTGATTAATTCGGTCTGCCCCCCCCCCCCCCCCCCCCCCCCCCCCCAAGAGGCAGGCTTTACGCCTATGGGTATGACACTATCTCCATTTCTTCATTATTAGCAAGGGATCTTTTATAAGCATTTTCCCACAGACAGAACAACATATTACGGCTTTTGATATACCACATGTGGGGCGCTGGTTGGGACGGGAAAGAATCCAATCGGAGATGGGTCCGCCGAGGGTGTTCGATCGTACGACACTAGCACCCCAAGCGGGCGCTCAGTCTCTCTCTCTGACTCTGTCTCTGTCTCCGTCTCTCTCTCTCTCTCTCTCTCTCTCTCTCTCTCTCTCTCTCTCTCTCTCTCTCTCTGTTACAAAATATGTAAATATATTCAAGGGTCAGATATTGGACATCGAAGGTTTTTTTTTTAATTTCTTCTTTTTTATGGACCATCCAGTATAACAAAATAGACAGACATACAGACAGGCAGGCAGACAGACAGAAAGACAGACAGACAAACTATCCATCCATGTTTATTTATATATTTACTTCTTAATGTATTTATTTATTTGTTTATTTATGTTCTACCTATTATTTATTTATGTATTTATTTTTAGGTGGTGTTCTTGCTGTGGAACTCCATAACCATTAGGACTACATGGCACATTCCTCCGCCCGGTCAGGAGGCGCCTATGCTCACAGCGGAGCGGGTGGTTCGTATTCCTACGCCGGTTCAAACAGACCACAGAAAGAAGAACGGTTTGGGAGGGGTTCAGGACAGTTTGGAGGAGGGTATGGTGGTGGACAGTTTGCTTCCTCTTCCTCTTCCTCCGGCCCCGGGGGTAATTTTCAGAGTTCCACGATGACGTCAGGACCTGGCGGGACGTTCGGCACGTACCATTCCTCGGATGACCCGGGTCGCGTGTACACCTGGGGAAACCCGCCTGCAGCTTCCGGTCCGCCGCCGGCTTACTCTGAACACACCTCTTATCCCCAGAATCGGCAAGACAAAACCACGTTTCATACCTCCGGGAACGACCAGACCCGGACAGTGTATACCAACACCCATACTCCATACGGCACGTCTAGCACGATGACGTCAACCACCAGAAACGGCAGGGCGCATGCGCAAGCTGACCACGGAAGAACAGATAACGGGAGATCGGGTTCTTGGAGGTGAATCTCGAAAATCTCAGTACTGATGCTGACTGTTACAGTGAAGTTTATATTTAATTCATTTTAAAAATAATTGGTATTTTTTCTTTTTATTTAAATTAATTATTATTATTATTATTATTATTATTATTATTAGTTTTTCCCTATATTATTTATCATGATGTTCGTTTATGCATCTGTTCATTACAAAGAAAAAAACACGTGGTGTGTTTTAATGGTATTTTGTGTTGGCCACTAAAATCAGCGTGGACGTTCTATCCACGGCCATTTGGATCCTGGTTTGAGGTTAAAGATGTATGCTTAGTACCAGTCGATGGAACACCGATGCGCGTCCCTCTATATACATATCTCTATTTGTGATGTTTATGACATGGTGCTTACAACCGAACACTAACAGAACAATTTCAAACATGTTTGTATTGTCACGTCCTACATATATATTACGTTTTTAAAGAACCTGTTGCAGACATCAACTAATGTATATCCTAACGTACATACTATGGTCTAACTAATAAGAATAAATGGAAAATAAATATGTAATAAATATATGCGGGTTTTTGTTTGTTTGTGAGTTTGTTTGTTTGTTTTGTTTATTTGGGGTATTTTTGTTTTGGTCTGGGTTTTTTGTTGTTTTTTTTTTGTTTTTTTTATTTCTTATTAATGTTGTTTGTTTTTGTTTGGGTTTTTTTGGGGGGTGGAGGGGTACATCGCAATGATTAATCAATGTCTTCTAGTTGTGTCGCTAAATAAAACAAACTTTAACGTACAGCAAACACGAAATGACGTTGGCTAATGTCGGACCACCTATCGTGGACAAGGCAGAGTGGAAGTAAGATCTAATGGCCAGGCATCACCCCGCATGGATAGTGTACGCTTGATGATATTCGTACACGTGTTAATGAACGCACATCAATGCTAAAAATAATCTAAAAATTGCATGGACAGTCAATCGTCGTTCACAGTTAAATAAATGGTTTGTAAACAAATACTTTCACATTTACAGCATGAAATGTATTTTTAAAATGTGGTAAGTTTTTTTGGGTTTTTTTTTGTTCTTTTTAAGTAATAGTCTAAATATAGAAAATAACGGGTTATTGACTTAAAGGGGCGGTAAGGTCAAATATGAGCCTTATGTTTTGGAAGACTGCATAACAGGACCATCAACAAATACTGACAGTTTAAGAAATGAAAAACGAGTAATTTTAAAATGAATAAAAAAGAATTATTCCTGAAGCCATTTTGTTTCTTTTTCGTCGCGTCCGATACTAAAGCTTGGAAAGGAAGTGACGTCAGCTCCTGTCAACTCCTGTATGCACAGTAAAAACAAACGCAGTAATTTACGGCAAGCTAAGGTGTTTCGCTTTAATCAACCTGACTTGTAAAACAGCATAAATGTCCTGATAATATAATACACTTTTCTAACTAAATATAGTTCAATGTGCATTAACAGGACGAAATGAGGTTATTATAGTATATTTTCCTCTCAAAAATTCCACAGGAAAAAAAGCAGCATACTATTAGGCCTATTGGTACGTTCGAGCAAAAACGACAACCCACCATAACCAAGTGATAATTTTCTTCTTTTTTGTGTGTTTTCTTTTTCTTTTTTGGGGGTGGGGGTGGGTGTGGGTTTTGGTGAATTCTGTGATCTTAGAGGTACCATTTTAGATGGGGACAGTCTACTTAATCAAGTGTTTTACAGAATAATTATTTACAGTAATAAACCATGTCGGTTGATAATGTCCATTACTATTTTAGGGGTGACATGTTATTTGTTGAATAACGTTTTACTTTTCTTCAGCAATATGGTGACACGGCTCCCGATCCACTACATGCTAACAACACAAGCGCCTACAATTTCTCCGTACCATTAAATAAAGATTAATATTAGCACATGCCATGACGCATCGTATTCTTTATGTGTCTAGACGGTATCAATTGCCTTTCTGGTTACCTACCAAATATATACCTCACGGGGGGGGGGGGGGGGGGGGGGGGACTAAAACAACAGATCAATTAACTAATTAAACAATGGTGGTTTATTTTGTATTGGGAAATAATATTGCTGGCTTACTGGAATGGATAATATACCAATATACTTGTTGATATTAAGTAATAATGTGAATTAAATATCGCTGAATATGTCTACCAGTCCAAAAGTCTTGCCCAGTCATCCCTTTAAGTTATTGCCTTTAACCTGCGAAAGTAAAACTACATACGACATGTGACTACTTTATGTAGAAAATAAAGGAATATTTCGTTAAGCAATGCCCCTAAAGTCCACAATTGTACTATTAACTGCATCACATACATTGAAGACTAGAAGAAACTTACTAACACCAGATCAGACTACTTTGCGATTAGAAGCAAGTGTTTGGTTAAAAGTACCTTCTCGCAGACAGGACAACATACCATTTCAGGCTTAGATACATTAGTTCTGGACACATGGCTAAAGCAGAGAAATGGGGGAGTGCCCCCCCCCCCCCCCCCCCCCCCCCCCCGTCTCTCTCTCTCTCTCTCTGTGTGTGTGTGTGTGTGTGTGTGTGTGTGTGTACGTGTGTCTCTGTGTGTGTGTCTGTGTGTGTCTCTCTCTCTCTCTCTCTCTGTCTGTCTGTCTGTCTGTCTGTCTGTCTCTCTCTCTCTCTCTCTCTCTCTCTCTCTCTCTCTCTCTCTCTCTCTCTCTCTCTGTCTGTGTCTGTCTGTCTGTCTGTCTCTGTCTCTGTCTCTCTCTGAAATAATAATGATAATAATGATGATAATAATAATAATAATAATAATAAAGTTAAAGTGGGTTTTTTTTAACGACACCACTAGATCACATTGATTTATTAATCATTGGCTATTAGATGTCAAACATTTGGTAATATTCACATATATTCTTAGAAAGAAAACCCGCTACATTTTTTCCATTAGTAGCATGGGATCTTTTATAATAGTATGTACCATCCCACAGACAGAATAAGATATACCACGGCCTTTGATACACCAGTGCAATTGCTGAACGAGAAATAGCTCAATGGGCCCACCGACGGGGATGGATCCTAGACCGACCACGTATCAGGCGAGCGCTTTACCAATAGGCTACGTCCCGCCCCTGAATACTAATAATATTTAAAAAATGACAATAGAGTACCGGCCTCAGTGGTGTAGTTAAACAATCACACTTAAAGACTAGTAGGTACCAAGTTCGCATCTCGGTACCGGCTCCCACCCAGAGTGAGTTTAACGGCTCAGTGTGTAGGTGTAAGGACACTACTCTCTCTTTCCACCAAATATAGCCGTAATTTAAAGTGTGCTGAATTGTCATTAAACAAATATTCCATTCCTTCCCATGGGCCGCCATTATCACAAAACTCCGACACTACCTGTATTTTTTCTGTTGATGTAGGGGAAAAGGGTAAGCTACACATATCATTTTATCTGGACACGTAAGGTTAATCTAGTAAATAGACAACAACAACAACCAACCTGAAACACACTTTTTTTTAGGCCTAAGGAGTATTCTTGAAGAAAAGAGAGAAAAGACAAACTATCTTGTAATGTGTAAACCGGCCTCGGTGGCGTCGTGGTTAGGCCATCGGTCTACAGGCTGGTAGGTACTGGGTTCGGATCCCAGTCGAGGCATGGGATTTTTAATCCAGATACCGACTCCAAACCCTGAGTGAGTGCTCCGCAAGGCTCAATGAGTAGGTGTAAACCACTTGCACCGACAGTGATCCATAACTGGTTCAACAAAGGTCATGGTTTGTGCTATCCTGCCTGTGGGAAGCACAAATAAAAGATCCCTTGCTGCTAATCGGAAAGAGTAGCCCATGTAGTGGCGACAGCGGGTTTCCTCTCAAAATCTGTGTGGTCCTTAACCATATGTCTGACGCCATATAACCGTAAATAAAATGTGTTGAGTGCGTCGTTAATTAAAACATTTCTTTCTTTTTCTTTGTAATGTGTAAAGGACGTATCAGTGTTCGTAGAATGTGGTTTGGCATGTCATCGATATTTTTTACTTAAATACGTATATGGCCAACACATTCCCGGAGAAAATATTAATATTACCGGTTTTAAAGCAAAGAATAAGTACTGGGCAAAACATATTCTCGAGAAAGCGTGTGGAGTAACATGATATTCTCGACAAATGTTGTTTTAACCCTTTTACAACGAGGAACAGTACTGAGTAAAACAAATTCCCGAGGAACATAAATTTTACACCATTAGCAGAATCAGCACAATTCTTGTCACGCGTGTTGTACTCGAGGTAAAGGTCGGCCCACACATACTGTACGATAAACGACAATGGGCGAGACATGCATTTATTGCGCAGTTTATTTATCAGTTGTTGGTAAACAATGGTACTAAGCAGGGGTGGGCTGCTCTAGTGGTGTTGTTAAACAAAACGAAACTTTTTGCGTGCATCACACTTACAGCCAGTCGGACGATTCATCTTTTACTTAATCAACACAAATATACCATTAAATTGTTCTTTTTACTGGCGGTGTACGGGGCGGATTTTTAATGCAGCAAATAGCACAAATTTAGAACAGTGGTGACTCATTTCCAGAGAAAGAAGAAACGCAGCTACGTGCAAGTGTGCACGCAACCCAGGGCTAATGGTTTCCTCAAGAACATTTGGCACGTCACGAATAATAATGAAACCGAAAGTAGGAAATTCAATCTTTCTATCGTCTGACAACGCGGAAATATTAAATAAAAAGACCAACATAAAATTAACATTCAAATTAACATTTGAAGTGTGATATTTTTATCATCAGTACAACGTCAGTTGTTATAAACAGTCTTAATGACACCACCACCATCAAACACGTAGTAATAACAACTACTAAAAGAAAGAACTCCACAAAAGAACCAACCAAACATTTAACTTGTATACTTTACAAACACTTCATTGTAGTGTTATTTCATGATAATATCTTACATTATAATACCAACTCATTTTTCATTTTCCTATAGAAAATGCACGTTAGTCGGTTAGAGTGTTACATTTCAGGACCATTAGGACATCAAATGATCTATATATCTAACAATTTTTAAATACCCTACTTACCATAATCTGAATTTGTTTTCGTGTAGCCTACATTCAGTTAAGGTTGAAGCACGCTGTCGTGGTACTCTGTACAGTACAGGAGATAACGGTTAGTACTGTTGTCATACGCATACGGCCTTCCATTTTTGGAGGGGGTGGGGCAGGCTGCTTTTCCCCCGAATTAAAGGAAAATGCCAAACAACATTATTTGGAAATATGTTACAATGGAAGCAAACTTGGGCTGTCCCTTTAAAGCCGCTGGCTGGACCGCCACGCCACAGAGCCCGATAAGGTACATTGTGAGGCATGTAGTAGCTGCCTGGACCGCTACGCCGCAGAGCCCGGTAAGGTACATTGCGAGGCATGTAGTAGCTGCCTGGACCGCCACGCCGCAGAGCCCGGTAAGGTACATTGCGAGGCATGTAGTAGCTGCCTGGACCGCCACGCCGCAGAGCCCTGTAAGGTACATTGCGAGGCATGTAGTAGCTGCCTGGACCGCCACGCCGCAGAGCCCGGTAAGGCACATTGCGAGGCATGTAGTAGCTGCCTGGACCGCCACGCCGCAGAGCCCGGTAAGGTACATTGCGAGGCATGTAGTAGCTGCCTGGACCGCCACGCCGCAGAGCCCGGTAAGGCACATTGCGAGGCATGTAGTAGCTGCCTGGACCGTCACGCCGCAGAGCCCGGTAAGGCACATTGCGAGGCCACGCTGCAGAGCCCGGTAAGGCACATTGCGAGGCATGTAGTAGCTGCCTGCACCGCCACGCCGCCTGCACCGCCACGCCGCAGAGCCCGGTAAGGCACATTGCGAGGCATGTAGTAGCTGCCTGCACCGCCACGCCGCAGAGCCCGGTAAAGTGCATTGCGAGGCATGTAGTAGCTGCCTGGACCGACACGCCGCAGAGCCCGGTAAAGTGCATTGCGAGGCATGTAGTAGCTGCCTGGACCGCCACGCCGCAGAGCCCGGTAAAGTGCATTGCGAGGCATGTAGTAGCTGCCTGGATCGCCACGCCGCAGAGCCCGGTAAGGTATATTGTGAGGCATGTAGCAGCTGCCTGGACCGCCACGCCACAGAGCCCGGTAAGGTATATTGTGAGGCATGTAGTAGCTGGCTGGACCGCCACGCCACAGAGCCCGGTAAGGTATATTGTGAGGCATGTAGTAGCTGCCTGGACCGCCACGCCACAGAGCCCGGTAAGGTATATTGTGAGGCATGTAGTAGCTGCCTGGACCGCCACGCCACAGAGCCCGGTAAGGTATATTGTGAGGCATGTAGTAGCTGCCTGGACCGCCACGCCACAGAGCCCGGTAAGGTATATTGTGAGGCATGTAGTAGCTGGCTGGACCGCCACGCCACAGAGCCCGGTAAGGTATATTGTGAGGCATGTAGTAGCTGGCTGGACCGCCACGCCACAGAGCCCGGTAAATTATAGTGTGAGGCATGTAGTAGCTGGCTGGACCGCCACGCCACAGAGCCCGGTAAATTATATTGTGAGCTGTGTTGTCAGTGTAATGTTGCCGTTTTAATATTGTTTCCCAAAGCATTTCAATTACTGTTTTTGTACATTCAAACGACTAAGGTACATTGGAAATCGCTGCGTTTTAGACTTACAAAGTTTGTTTTGTTTAACGACACCGCTAGAGCACATTGGTTATTAATCATCGGCTATAGGATGTGAAACATTTGGTTATTGTGACATATAGTCTTAGAGACGAAACCCGCTACATTTTTCCATTAGTAGCAAGGGATATTTTATATGCACCATCCCACAGACAGGATAGCACATACAACGGCCTTTGATATACCAGTCGTGGTGCATTGGCTAGAACGAGAAATAGCCCAATGGGCCGACCGACGGGGATCGATCCCAAACCGACCGCGAATCAAGCGAGCACTTTACCACTGGGCTACATCCCGCCTCTTTTAGACTTATGTCAAACTGATTACTGCGTGTGTAGCATCATTTCTCTTTCTTCTCACATCATGTTTTCTTTTTTTTAAATTATTTTGTACATAATGTCCATTCCTCAGTTACATTGTATGTATTGCATTATGTCAGACTGTCGCCACATATACTGCGACGGCCTCGTGGGGTGTGTGTGTGTGTGTGTGGGGGGGGGGGGGGGTATGCCCGAACCTTGAAAGGATGTTGGCATGTAAAAAACGTTTCAACTTTCAATTTGGCAAACTTGTGGCCGATCCTTTTTGTTCTCTGTAGAATAAAATACGTTTTCAGTTAATCAACTGGTTATTGGTAAAATCATACTAGATCGACTCTAGTATGTAATATTTAAATTGTATTTATGTGTATGTTAGTCTGGTACAGTGGATATCTGGGTCAATGGGTGCTGCTGGTACAAAGCCCCACCTGAGTGCAAATGTACCACGATCCCGGAGAATCCTACAGTTTGATCAGCTGACCTAGTCAATACACGCCTACCCAGCGTGATCTGTTTGACCCGCGCTCATTTGCATGTTTAATGATCCAGATAGAAAACGTAATATGAAAGCTATCTATCAGAAATGAAATTCTCTTTCCTAGGGATTTATTACTTTTCACAATTCTTTTCACACATAAAAACATGTCACTACACTGTATGTATGTATATATGACAGGAACATTGTTAAGCCTTTGAATGGCATTTTGAGACATTTCAAAATCAGCTTTTTAACTACTAGTAATTAAAATAAAAATGGGTCCCACGCTCTCGGTTCCTACAAGTCAGGTAATCAATAAATGCATGAATAGATGTTTAACGACAACCCAGCACAAAAGCAGTGCACGGAGAACAATGACAACATTAACGGCCACGTGGTTATTCCCAGAGACCCCCCCCCCCTCCCCCCCCCCTCCAATCCAACCAACATGTCCAGGTATTTCGTATTTCTTGAGGAAATGAGTAATATCGAAACAATTTCTGTTCTGAGTTCTTTTGTACATAATGTCCTTTTCTCAAGGTGACTTTGGCTATGTAAATGAATAAAATGCTACGAAACCATTAGTCACCCCCGTTCGTCTCCGTTATTCACGTTATTCAATATATGTTTTTGTTTCAGTTTACTGCACTAGAAGATGTTTTCGACTAATACAGTTTAGTAACGACTACCTAGTACACGTAAAACCAAAAACTAATATACTTGTGTAACACTGAGTTCATACGCAGGGGCGGATTTAGAGGGGTTATTTTGCATCAATAGATCTGCCGAGAGAATTGGTTCTATGATCCATGGAATGTTTTCAGTGATGGAACTAGGGGAGGGGGTATATAGTACTTTATGAGCTCTACCACGTATGTTGATTTATTTTGACCCTATGACTCATGGAATGTTTTCGGTGATGGAACTAGGGAAGGGGGTATATAGTACTTTATGAGCTCTACCACGTATGTTGATTTATTTTGACCCTATGACTCATGGAATGTTTTCGGTGATGGAACTAGGGGAGGGGGTATATAGTACTTTATGAGCTCTACCACGTATGTTGATTTAATTTGACCTTATGACTCATGGAATGTTTTCGGTGATGGAACTAGGGGAGGGGGGTATATAGTACTTTATGAGCTCTACCACGTATCTTGATTTAATTTGACCCTATGACTCATGGAATGTTTTCAGTGATGGAACTAGGGGAGGGGGTATATAATACTTTATGAGCTCTACCACGTATGTTGATTTATTTTGACCCTATGACTCATTGAATGTTTTCAGTGCTAAAACTTCAACTTTATAACAGTACGGTTTATATATTTATTTTTACAAGTGCATTAATTATAATTAGTTAATTGGTAATCTGATGTCTGCCGTGGTATCCACTTAGTTAGTGACTTGCCAATTAAAACAATGAATGTCAAATACTAATTAAATATGTTGCCATGGGTATTGCAGGCGTCTGAACGAGTACGTCATAACAATTACATATTACATGGATACGTGTTTGGTATGTGTGTTATAAATAAGGATAATTTACCCATTAAATACAGACTCGGGGAGAAGCGACTCTGTTTAAACGCCTTGAAGTTCTGTGACAAAGCACAAACTGGAAAATCCGAGAGACAGTTTTGTGTCATAATCATAACTTATCATTGCATGGTGGAGGTGAAAATAACAACCTACAAACCAACTTGTGACTTTTGTTATTCATTTTAACAAAACAAGAGACATCTCCTCTGTGTTAATACCATACACCAAGTGTGCTGTCAGCGTTAGGGTTTATAACAAAACAAGAGACATCTCCTCTGTGTTAATACCATACACCAAGTGTGCTGTCAGCGTTAGGGTTTATAACAACATGACATGTATGTAAAAAGAGGAGAGGTTTATTTGTATGAAAATAAAAACTTTCATTACTATATACCCTGTATTTACCATTTCCGTTTGGATAATAACAAACGTTAACTGCTGTGTTTCTGTTCATTCACTTTGGCAGGTTATGGTTAAGTCACCCATGTACACGAAATATGCATCATGTGCAATACTAGCCTTAACCTAGCAACTGCACAACAAAGTTGGCCAACGTTCTGCTCTCGTGACTTCTACGACTGTCCAGTTGCTAGTCTGAGCGCTCTTACAACTCGATACTCGTCATATAACCCAACAGTTGTTAAAGGGACATTCCTGAGTTTGCTGCATTGTAAGATATTTTCGACTAATAAAATATTTCTACGATTAAACTTACATATTAAATATCTTTTCTTGTTTTCAATATCAATGTCTATATATTCAAAGTGTTTCTGGTCGTCAAATATTTGTAAGAAGCCCAAACTGGATTTTGTCTTCAAATTATTTCGTACGTATGAAAAAAAAATATCTAGGAAATAAAATGAAATTTAACCTAGTACAAATAGTAGAACGATCAGAAACACGTTTAATATACAGCCATTAATATTTTATGCAGAAAAATATACATGTATTTGATATGTAATTACAATCGTTAAAAAGTCTCTGTTAGTCGATAACATCTTAAACACTGCAGCAAACTCAGGAATGTCCCTTTAATCTGAGCGCACCCGTGGTAAGTCGGGAGTTTGAGAAATTACAACGCACTCTATCGGGACAGAGGGTGCCGTCCAGTTGGCACTCTATCGGGACAGAGGGTGCCGTCCAGTTGGCACTCTATCGGGACAGAGGGTGCAGTCCAGTTGGCACTCTATCGGGACAGAGGGTGCAGTCCAGTTGGCACTCTATCGGGACAGAGGGTGCCGTCCAGTTGGCACTCTATCGGGACAGAGGGTGCAGTCCAGTTGGCACTCTATCGGGACAGAGGGTGCCGTCCAGTTGGCACTCTATCGGAACAGAGGGTGCCGTCCAGTTGGCACTCTATCGGGACAGAGGGTGCCGTCCAGTTGGCACTCTATCGGGACAGAGGGTGCCGTCCAGTTGGCACTCTATCGGGACAGAGGGTGCCGTCCAGTTGGCACTCTATCGGGACAGAGGGTGCCGTCCAGTTGGCACCCTATCGGGACAGAGGGTGCTGTCCAGTTGGCACTCTATCGGAAAACATCCAGGGACCTAAATAATATATGCATAGTTCTCTCACGAAGTGCACAGTCTTCGTTCTTATTCGTCTCGGGGGTTTTTGGTGTTTTTTTGTTTTTGTTTTTTTAATTTTATTGTCCCCAGAAATATTTGGCAGTGTCAGGGTTGAGGTGCCCTGAGCTTTCTGACGTACACATATTTTAATTATATTTCATATACTGTTTTTGTTTTAACTTGTCGCATATATTAACAATAGCACCGGTAAATAAAAAAAAGCCCATAATTCAGATTGAAACTAATATACATGTATACAGAATGCAGTATGCAAGTCACTGAACATGAATATCATTATGTCCAGTAAAACAACTTTTTTTCGTAAATGTTTAATCTATGTTTTTATATTGCTTTGTTGTGGCTTCGTAGTCTGTATTATGTGTGTGGTAACTTCACCTTAGAGACAGAAAAACAAACAAACACAACGTCGTTTATACTTCCTTTTAGAAATACCGATTTTCTAGGAACGGAGCTTTCCATGAGAGCCAACAAACGGTGTCACGCCTGAAACGGGTTTGTGTGTAACGAGTCATTTACACATATACCAGACACTTGACAACACTCAAAAACTACCATCCGCCAGGTAAGAGTTACATAAAACCAGATTGTTTACTTGTTTATATATACATATATAATTTTTTTTTTTTTTTTTTTTTTTCCCCCCCTCTAGTGATATTATCTGTTATTTGTATTTACTATATTTTTTTTTTTTTGCGTACATATTTAGAGAATAACTAACGAGCTACGAGGAATTACGGATTATCTGTCCCGAATTAATGTTTTACAGCATTAATTCACGAGGGACAGATAATCCGTAATTCCTCGTAGTGCGTTGGTTATTCTCTTTATTACCCATTGTCATTCTTTAACGATTTTAAAAGTATATTTACGTTCTCGCTACTGTAACAACTAACAAGCTCTACCAGCCATAATAATATATTCATACGCGCCGTAACCGGTGCACACCCAACAGTATCCACCAAGAATAGTTCCAAAAAACCCCAGTCAAAATAATAAAAAAAATTTTTTTTTAAACATTTGTACATATATTTTGATTTTTAATTCCGTAAATGTTCGTATCGTAAAAAAATATTTGATGTTCGTAGTAATAGTTTGACCGATGAATGGAATCATGAATGAACAAAAAGTAGTCCCGGCAGTATGTAATTGCCAATCAAATCTTGTCTTTTTAAAGCCAGTCAATCATTGACTGTAGAAGCAATCTGCACACTGTGCAGAGATCGAAAAAATATTACCCCGTATATTTGAGCCCATATGGGTAATAATATATCTTTATCTCGCCTTCATGTAAAATTCTTTAATCTCATTGGTTGTTTGCCGTTGGACAAATCCCTTATCCCCCTGTGGGCGGAGCCAAATTCTCTTATACCCCGTCTGTAATTTCCAACAGTTTCCAGCCGCCCCAGTTAATGCTAAAGCAATAATTAGATTATAAATAACATTGATAATCAATCAAGTATACATAATTAATTTTATTTTTACTATAAAATACACTGTTTCAATACTTTTAAAAGCTGCAATGTTGAACTCGGCCACCTAATTACGGTCGTGGTGTTATTGTATTAATGCGCGATTAGCAACAGTTGTTTTTTTGTTTTTTATTTTTAATATATAATTTGTTTTACTACATACATTTCTGATATAAAAAAAAAAGTTTTTTTTTTTAATTTTTAGTAATATCTGTTTCAGACAATTTCGTATTAAAACATTTGAAGTTAAAAACTCGTTTATCGATGGAACTATTTTTCGTCACTGGCAAGTGGTTTCGTTCGCGTCCGCGTGGTACGGCTCCGTTAATAAATTGTTAACAATTATTGTCTGGCGTTATTTTGATTATTTGGCTATATGGTTTAACATGTCGGCAAGATAAATTCGTTGTAGAAGCATCTCTCGGGGTATATGGCTTTTTATGTACCCTCTGTGTGTTCTTTTACACCCTCGCCTTCGGCTCGGGGTAAAAGAACACACAGAGGGTACATAAAAAGCCATATACCCCTCGTGATGCTTCTACAACTTATATTATCATTTGCTTTGTTGATTATTGTCTCTCACACAGTTTGCTCGATGCGCGACCGTCCATGGGCACATTAGGCAATTTCTCGTTCTAGCCAGTGCGCCACGACTGGTATATCAAAGTCCGTGGTATGTGCTATCCTGTCTGAGGAGTAGTAGACCCGTCCGTTGAGCACAATGTATGCAAATGAGGTAGGTCACGTGACCTGTCCTGCGTTCTGATTGTTTGACAGGGGCGTGGCCTAATGACGCCACGGCGTGGCTGACCTCTAAGTGCTTTGGCAAATGTCATCTGATCTAGATGACCTGGGTTAATGGCTATAGCAGCTGGGTGACCCACTAAATAATTTCCTATGGCCTAGGCCTAACCTCCTATCCCAACCTCCCTGTTCCTCAAAGGGCTAAATGGTAATTAAAATTTATGTTATTAGTTTTCATTTAGACAAGCCCGCTCTAAAAGCGCCAAATTTTGTAGATAATTAATAAGTATATTTAATTGTGAACTGCGCAAATAAATTAGTAAACTCCCATTATATTTTTTGGTTTAAACTTCAAAATTGTCCTGGTAAATTTCTGTCCCAGAGCCGGCCCATGGCATCCATGAACAGGTCCCGGGATGGACATGCTTGAAACCTCTGTGGTATAGGAGCACGTAAAATGGTTAAATGCCTAGCCAAACTGGGTGACCAATCAGATCGCAGGACAGATCACGTGACCTACCTCATTTGCATATATGGTGCTCAACGGACGGGTCTACTTCTCTGAGGGATGGTGCATATAAAATATCACTTGCTACTAATATAAACATGCTACCGGTGCTCCCGTTCACCTGTCAGTGCAGGCGGTCCCTCCCTCCCCCCCCCCCCCCCACACCTTTCCTGTCATGGACGGAGGAGCCCATGACAGGCGTGCGCTACAACAGCTTGTGTACGTAAAACACTATGACCTGACCTGACCTAATATAAACATGTAGCGGGTTTCCTCTCTAAAACTAAAATGTCAAAATTACCAAACGTTTGGCATTAAGTAGCTGATGATTGATAAATCAATGTGCTCTAGTGGTGCCGTTAAACAAAACAGGCTTTATCTGACACAGGTGTAGAATGAGTTGTAACTGTTCGTCGTCCAGCTCGAGTGGCGGGAACTCGTCCTCCTCCTCCGCCAGCGCCACTGGTGGGGACTGTTCCTGCTCGTGCTCCTCCTCCGCGTCCGACAAAGGAGCGTCCGCATCCTCCTCCTCCAGCGGGTCCAGTTCCTCGTCCAGTTCCTCATCCTCGTCCTCGTTTAACAAGGTATGTACAACTCGCATACATATATACATACACTAACACAAACACACACACTAACACAAACACACACACACACACACACACACACAGATATATATATACAGACACACACAGACAGACACACACAGACAGACACACACAGACAGAGAGAGAGAGAGAGAGAGAGAGAGAGAGAGAGAGAGAGAGAGAGAGAGAGAGAGAGAGAGAGAGAGACACACACACACACATACAGACATACACAGACAGACACACACACACACACACACACACACACAGACATACACACACACACACACACACATACACACACACACACACATCTTCTCCAGCTAGGCAAAAAAGGCATTTTAACCTAAAAAGGGCACTTTATCTAATTTATGTGTTTCCTACTGCAAGTTCCCCCAACCCCTCTCTAGGCAAATGTATGCCCAGTTTTGCTTGGGTTATTTTTCTTCCCCCTTTTAATGATATTTCGTTTTAGTAAACTAACATTTTAGGTGTGTGTTGAAAATTATATAGTGTTATTTGTTATACTTTATCCGCAACTACCGGTTGTTTTGTTTGTGTATTTTTACATTTGTTTTACTATACTTCAAACACATATCTTATTGTTACTCCAACGTATCTTTATTATTATAAATTATTATTATTATTATTTTCAGTTCGAAAGAGACGGGTAAGTGATTTTTTTCTCTCAATGGTGTATATAGTATACAACACTATTCACAGGGTGTAGGGTATAACATACTATTGCGGACCTCCTAGGAGGGTGGCAGTCTTCCTTCTCCAGATACAAGGTATGACATACTATTGCGGACCTCCTAGGAGGGTGGCAGTCTTCCTTCTCCCGATGCAGGGTATGACATACTATTGCGAATCTCCTAGGAGAGTGGCAGTCTTCCTTCTCCCGATGCAGGGTATAACACACTATTACGGACCTCCTAGGAGAGTGGCAGTCTTCCTTCTCCCGATAAAGGGTATAACACACTATTACGGACCTCCTAGGAGGGTGGCAATCTTCCTTCTCCCGATGCAGGGTATAACACACTATTACGGACCTCCTAAGAGGGTGGAAATCTTCCTTCTCCCGATGCAGGGTATAACACACTATTACGGACCTCCTAGGAGAGTGACAGTCTTCCTTCTCCCGATGCAAGGTATAACACACTATTACGGACCTCCTAGGTGGGTGGCAGTTCTCCTAAAGACGAACAACTGATAGTGGATCATGGAAGCAATCACGGCTTTAACTAACATCCTTTTGACTCTACTTTGTGCAGAGATACGATTTTGATCATATTACATAAAATATGGTTTTGTCATTCAGATTTATACCACAGTGCTCTATTAAACAATACTCATTGTAAAATGTGTGTATGAATGATGAACGGATGAACGGATGTCGATGGGAAGAAGAGACGAGTGAGAGACTGGGTGGGGTGGGGGATGGGTACATTTATAACTGGTCGGGTATGGATGTCAGTGATTCATTTCTTGAAATAAATTGGTTACCTGAAACGTACATGAATAATCAGGCGCGGATTCAGAGGTTTGGGGTGTGGGCACCGGTCATGGTAAGAGGTGGATGAACAGGCTTCCCCTCGGCTCACCCCCCCCCCCCCCCCCCCCCGGCTCCCCCCCCCCCCCCCCCCCCCCCCCCCCCTCCAACACCGGATCCGCGCCTGATAGTGAATTAGTATTATATATTTTCAGGACATTTGAAATAGGTATGGCTCAAGCCGGAACGCTGGCGGCGCTTGATGAAAGACAGGTGGGTATCAGTTCTATCTAAAGCGGACATCCATACAAACCCTTCATTCTCCCTTGATAGTGCTAACAAAAAAGAGTAATCCATGGAGTGGCAGTAGCTGCTGTAGTAAACTTTAATAACCTTTTAGGTAAAGAAAACAATGTCATTACTTTTAAGCCATTGTTAAAATTATAGCTAAAAGTTGCCATCTTATTTTATTACGTCGTCAAAGATTTTTATACATACAGACATATACATATTTTGTGGTTTTTATGTTTTACTTCTTGTAAATACAATACTTTTTAAGTATGTTTGGTAGTCTTTTAATAGTTTTAAAGTCTCCCATAACTCCATAGCAGTGTCTTGTGTACTTTTACTACACTATTATTGTATTATTACTGTCCAACTCTTGTTTTTATTTTAATCTGTACACAAGGTGAGACGAATATAAAGAATGTCAATGTCCTGTCTAATTAACTGTGTGCTCCTTAATCATATGGCTGACGCCACAGAACAATTATTAAAATTCGTTTAGTGCGTCATTAAATAAAACATCTGTATTATACAATGTTTATACTTTGTTTGAATATCTAAAACTTTTAACCACTCATTTGTTGAAAAACCGAGAAAGATTTAAAACGGTACACGCCGATATTCAACACATTATAATTGGCTGTTTCATATATCTATAATTCTTTAACACATTTGTATGGCCTCTACGCGGAGTCATACAGTGTGCACATCGTTTTTTCGGTTCATACTTGCATGAACCAAAAAATAATTGCGATCAATTCTTAAAGTGGCTTAAAAAAGAGAGATATTCATAACTGAATGAATTTCAATTTTGTAATACTTTTGGCAATTCTTAGAAAACAAAATAAATCGTTTCAGCTGTTTTCTTTATTTTAAATTAATAAAATGAATCAATAAATGTTATTTATTGTTTAAAATTGTTTAAAATCCGGAAAATATTATAGAAAATTAAAGAAAATTCTCTTCTTAACCGTTTAAGGAGTTTTATACTATTAACTACTCAGTTGCCTCCCAAAACAAAAATCCTAGCTACGGCCCTGTATATTTCGTGTTAACAGATATCTTACGGTATTTGGATTTACATGTTCCATGTTATAGATATTTCAAGAGTTATTTTGTGTTCATATTTACTCAGTTATTTGGTTTGTAAATAGTTTCTGTATTATAAACCTTCTGACGTTTTCTTTGCAGGTGATATAACACATTCGGGAAATCGGCAACGGTCCGAAACGAAGAAAACCATTTGAAAAACAAAACAAAAAACCCAGACATTTTGGCGTCACGATATGTACTAAACAAAACCCGTTAAGGAAATGCTTTACAGGACTTTTGGTTTTTGCTAAATTCCATTGATTATGGAATTCCTTCGTAGCTGAATCTCACCCTGAATCAAGATAATAAACATACATTTCTATGTGTAGTACGTGTTGAGTTTTAATTGTCGTCCTTAGTTGTCTTGTGACAGTAATGAGTCACTTAAAACTTGGTTGATAATTGAAGTATTTCCTGTGTCATTTATTTAGATTCACAATCTAGTCATCATATCTTGCCAATGTATACAGTGATTGCTGGATGTATATATATATATATATATATATATATATATATATGTGTGTGTGTGTGTGTGTGTGTGTGTGTGTGTGTGTGTCTATATATATATATATATATATATATATATATATATATATATATATCTTTCTCGCTCTCTCTTTCCTCTCCTTTTCTCTCTCCAAACCTCAAACAAAATAAACAAAGAAAACGAAATAACAGACTCCGAAAATATAAGCGTTTGCTTCGATAAAATACAAAACAAACAAAAAATCATCCCCACCCCACCCCTAAAACAACACAAAAGCCCCAACTAAAAACACACACACCAAAAAGAAAAGAAAAAAACAAAAACAACAAACAAAACAACAAACAAACAAACAAAAAACCAGACAACGTTGAATCGCTCCACTCACAACCAACATAATTTTAAATAGTGTCTGTGTATTGAGGGTGTCCCTAACTTAGTATGTAGGAGGAATTATGAAATAAGATGAGGTATGACCTAGTACAAACACTGGGATGAAAGAAAACCCTTTAACGCCTAGCCACACGATACGAGTGCCCTGTATGATAATAACCACGGAAATAGCCGATCGTTACACGATAACATTTCGGCTATTTTCGTACTAGGCACTCATATCAGTGTGGCGTCGCCTTTAATATACACCCACCGATATTTTATGCATGAAAATGTATTTCAATGGGTGCTTTGTGAGAAAGAGAAGTATGTACTTTTACAAATATAAATGTCAGTTAAATAAAAACAACTACTACATCGACGACAACATCAACAACAATAACGACAACAATAACAACAACATCATCATCAACATCAACAATAACATCATTATCAACATCAACAAAAACAACAACAACAACATCAACAAGAACAACAACATCATTAATAAGAACTAAACCTAGACGAAATAAACAGGAAAACCCTATGGGCCGAATTTACAAAGCGTGTTTGTAACTTACATGTGTGTAGCTACATGCATTCACAACGCTTAAACACCTGTTTATGTCTTACATGTGTGTAACTACATGCATTCACAACGCTTAAACACCTGTTTATGTCTTACATGTGTGTAACTACATGCATTTACAACGCTTAAACACCTGCATTTAAGATAGGAAAGAAGGGGCTTCTAAATTCGGCCATATATGCCCATAATAAAAGCCACCAACTCGAGATATAATGCAAGAAGAAGAAGAGAAGAAAAAATATTTTATTACAGTGCCACATGCTGTACATAAATCATGTAATATAAATATATGTATACAGAGGTGACAAAATACAGCACCCGGCCAAACGACCTACGAGACACTCCAAACATTTAAAATTCCAAAATATTTAAAAGAACATTGTGCTAACTTCTAAGTAAAACAATTTAATGTGTTTATTATAAAATATAATACTGATGCTAAATTTGATTCGGGTTACGCGAGAAAAGCAATCATAAAATTGTTATACACTAAGTTGTTTTTCTCTTGAACATGGTTAAAAGAGAGCGGCCAACGGTTTAACCAAATTGCCATAAATCAGAAATGATTTAAACTGGTCTGTAGGTATTAATTCAAGAAAGTTAGGGTTTATTATTGAGATTGCATCCCATAACTTCATTCTTAAATCTGAATAGAAATTACACGTGATCAAAAAATGAAATTCATCGTCTAAGATATTTTGGTTACAACATTTACAAATTCGACTATTTAACGAGGTTATCGGCCTTGTAAATCTCCCAATTTCAACTTCCAAGGGTAACGTGCCGCACCGAAATGTCGCTAAAGTGCTACGCTGAGATCTATATAAAACAGAGCCTAACATACGGCTCTACAGAGAGGGAATGCTTGAATTGCCTATAATTCCAAAGTCCGTAAATACAACTGCACAAACTCGCAATCCCGGAGAATGCAACATTTTCTTCCTGTGCAGTGTTGTCTGTTTGACCTGAGTCATCTGCATGTTTAATGACCCAGATAACGCACAATATAATTTCATTTCAACTTATTTTTCGTGCTTATATCCAATTAAGGTTCAAGCCCGCTGTCCTGGGCACACACCTCAGCTATCTGGGCTGTCTGTCCACGACAGGGGGTTAGTTGTTAGTTGTTAAGTGGTTAGTGAGAGAGAAGAGGGTGTAATGGTCTTACACCTACCCATTGAGTCGTTAAAACTTGCTCTGGGTGAGAGAGAGAGAGAGAGAGAGAGAGAGAGAGAGAGAGAGAGAGAGAGAGAGAGAGAGAGAGAGAGAGAGAGAGAGAGAGAGTGCGTGTTTTGGTGGGGGACACACATGAATATATATATATATATATATATATATATATATATATATATATATATATATATATAGTGTTATACACACACACATATATATTATACAAACACACACACACACACACACACACACACACACACACACACACATATATATATACATACATATATATATATATATAATAATAATAATAATAATAATAATAATAATAATAATAATAATAATACATGAGTGGCCGTTAGATACCATTTATCTCACAACAAGTTGTTTTAAAATGTATCTAACGAGCGAAAGCGAGTTGGATACTTTTTTAAACAACGATTTGGGAGATAAATGGTATCTAACGGTCACAAATGTATTATTCTATTTCTTACATATCCTCAAAAAACAGGGTTTAAGCACATTTTAACATCCTTTCCGACTAAAAGGTATTTACAGCAGTGTTCAAGATTAACGGTATCCCGATATCCCGGGGATACCAGAATTTAATTTTGGATACCAGACTTCAAGAACCCAGTATCCCACCGGGATACCATATAATACTAAACTCTCAGGTGGGATACCAGATTTTGAAATGTTAGTATCCAACTGGGATACTGGCCAAAAATTTTAATCTCGAACACTGATTTACAGCCGTTGCACTTGTAGCTGACTTACGCATCACAGACACATAATTGCCAGGTTAACCATACGTCAGAGTGTAATCGATTTCCACCGTGCTGGATTTTTTGTTTTATTGGACGTATGACACTGGTGATCTGGTCATCACCTAGGAACAGTCAGTCGTATGTCTTGAAATTGTTAACACACGTACGTGTTTAAACAACTATGTGTTGTCGCAAATAACGCATGGTGTTCTCACCAACGCGTGTGTAAGAAAAATAAATAAAGACAGATTATGTCGGAATTACCGTCAGACATCCGAACAATGTGCTGGGGTGTCATTCAAACGTTCCTTTCGATTAGCTGCTGATATAATTGGAACTCACTGTTTGTCTGTCTGTCTGTCCGTCTCTCTCTCTCTCTCTCTCTCTCTCTCTCTCTCTCTCTCTCTCTCTCTCTCTCTCTCTCTCTCTCTCTCTCTCTCTCTTTCTGCCTCTGTCTCTCTCTTTCTGCCTCCGTCTCTCTTACCCCCAACCCCCTGCGTGTGCTGTTCATCACTGTGGAGCAGGGGCGGCAACACTCTCAAGTATTTCTCTAGGAATGGATAATAGGGCATAATCTTCTGCGTCTCTTAAAATGTTAGGATGAGTTCTAGAAGCATCTGTTATAATGTTTTTAAATATTATGTTGTTTGTTTTGTTTTGATAAATCAATGCAATATTGATTTTTGTACCACATCGCATGCTGGGGTGTTGTCAAATGTTCAGCATTAATTATCCCCCCCCCCCACCCCTCTCTCTCTCACACTGTCCCTCTCCCCCTCTGACTCTATCCTTCCCTCTATACCTCTCTCTCTCTGTCTCTGAGAGAGAGAGAGAGAGAGAGAGAGAGAGAGAGAGAGAGAGAGAGAGAGAGAGAGAGAGAGAGCGATTTGGTTTGAGTGAGGGTAGAGCCTGATCTTCTTATCGCCCCCCCCCCCCACCCCCCGGCACCCAGTCGAGATCACTAGGGTAAGAGGCCACTCCACCGACTTCTTCCTCAGCAACCATTAACACCTGAATCTCAGTGCAGATCACTAGGGTAAGAGGCCACTCTACCGCCTTCTTCCTCAGCAACCATTAACGCCTGGACCTCAGTGCAGATCACTAGGGTAAGAAGCCACTTTACCGACTTCTATCTCAGCAACCATTAACGCCTGGATCTCAGTGCAGATCACTAGGGTAAGAAGCCACTTTACCGACTTCTATCTCAGCAACCATTAACGCCTGGATCTCAGTGCAGATCACTAGGGTAAGAGGCCACTTTACCGACTTCTTCCTCAGCAACCATTAACACCTGGATCTCAGTGCAGATCACAAGGGTAAGAGGCCACTCTACCGACTTCTTCCTCAGCAACCATTAACGCCTGGATCTCAGTGCAGATCACTAGGGTAAGAAGCCACTTTACCGACTTCTATCTCAGCAACCATTAACGCCTGGATCTCAGTGCAGATCACTAGGGTAAGAAGCCACTTTACCGACTTCTTCCTCAGCAACCATTAACGCCTGGATCTCAGTGCAGATCACTAGGGTAAGAAGCCACTCTACCGACTTCTATCTCAGCAACCATTAACGCCTGGATCTCAGTGCAGATCACGAGGGTAAGAAGCCACTTTACCGACTTCTTCCTCAGCAACCATTAACACCTGAATCTCAGTGCAGATCACTAGGGTAAGAGGCCACTCTACCGACTTCTTCCTCAGCAACCATTAACGCCTGGATCTCAGTGCAGATCACTAGGGTAAGAAGCCACTTTACCGACTTCTATCTCAGCAACCATTAACGCCTGGATCTCAGTGCAGATCACTAGGGTAAGAAGCCACTTT